>NC_056737.1:1995899283-1996126783 GCF_019279795.1 Protopterus annectens
AAAATACTACCGTAGGGATGCCTAATATGCTTCATCTTAGTTGTGTAAAAAATCTAGGACAAAGGAAATTTTGCACCTAGACAGCCGAATACCAGGCCTCTACTGTTCTTTGATGTTTCTGCAGATAATGAAAGGGAATTGGCGGAAGGGTTGTTTACTGTGTATGGAGAGACCAACTAAATCTATTGCTCTGGTGAGCTAGCTTTAATCATGGAGATCATGCTGAAACTTTAATGGTGGCAACAGGACATGAAAAAGCTAGCCAGGACATCCTGTGGTGGTGTTACAGTTTATAAAACTGCTCTAACAGCTTTTGTGTTATCTGATTGTTTCAAGGCTTGCTGATTTAAAAACAGTCCCTATTTGTAAATTCCTGCATACACTGTTAGAATCTCCTTGTGTTCTGAATGAAGAGTGCGTCTCAAACAATCTGGAAATATATTGCTGATACGTATATTTCTTGGCACTTTAACTTTTCAGAGTTCTGCACTGTCTTAATTTTTGCTTGACTGAATTATTTTCAGGGCTGGTGTTAGCATTTTGGGGATCCCAGCAAATGTCAAGTTGGGGGCCCCCTAGGCACTTCCAGTATATAAGTATCATCCTGTCAATGTTACACCTCCTAAGAAACCTTTTAGTTTATGCTGCAACCGTTTAGGAGTAGTACGCATAGACAGACCTGCAGCTACAAACTCTTACTTTACAACAGGCCTATATACCACACTTTGTTGACTTCAAAGGGACACTTACAGTTACTGGCATTTAGTTGCAACAATGACACATTACAACAACTATATGTACAGGTCTGGATATACATGAAGGGATGACTAGGCCTACTGTTTCAACACCCCCTCCACACACCCTTCCAGTCCTCTCCTCTGCCCCCCCCCCCTTTGGGCTCCCCATACCATGCACATTACTTTTTTCTTCCTTTTCTCACATTTTGCTTTACTCTCAGCTTTTTCAAGATGGCATACCTTTCTATATGGTTTTTTTGTTCTTTTTACACTACCTTTTCATCCAATAATGGCTTGAACAGACATTATTATTAAGGAAAGAAATTCACTGTTGCTGTTCAGCTTTACTTTTCTTTTCATATTTTCAGCACAGCTTTCCTGACCAAGACAGCACAGTAATAACCATTTAGGAACTATTAAGCTGGTGCCCCCAAAGCCATGGTGGTTATAAATGTGCCCTCGGATGCATTTTAGAACATTTTCTCAACATTTTATTCCAATGGTGGGCTAAACAAAAATCATGAAATAGAAAAAAATTTCAGTCTTATTTTTTCTTTCAAGGAAGACATAAGTTGTGCCCAAGGCTTAATGTCCAAAGCTGACAAAATAGTAGCTCACAATAAACTAACAAAGCCAGCTGTGGAAATACATAGGTCTTATCTGGGAATACTGCATCCTTCCCTAACCCCCCATAAAAGACAACCACTGCCTATACATCCCTCTGGTGTTAGACTAGGATGAAAGCAGAGGTTTAAATTGCCTTAGCCATATATTTCAAGTGACTGCTGATGTATGTATACATAGCATGCTTCCTCATCCCTAACCCTCAAAGTCAGCCCCAGGTATATGTACCTGATGTAAGATTGTGAGAATGATTTCAGTAATATATTCTAATTTGTTGCTCTTAGACAGTGCACCACCCCTACGCAAGCTGCAGTAACCTTCTTTTTATACCTATGAGGTCTGTGAGAAAAGTAAATAAATAATGACCACAGTGTCATCAGATCAAACAGAAGCTATAATGACTTCATGTGTACATGTCTAACGTTTGACTGTGATGAAAATTAAGGTTGTAATAACCATACAATCCCCAGCCCCCATAACGTACAGCAGCTTTCTGTACACACACATTTGAGCAGGGCTGGTTTTAGAATGGGTATGGTTGAAACCTGAGGCTATTTTCAGATTTATCCTAAAAGGGTCATATCTCAGCATTGTTCATGTTAAACAGCTCAATCAGAAAATTGATAAATTTTTTGTCCTCATTTTTCAACTAGCAACAGCTTTTGTGAGGGTCCCCTCAGAGTTAAGGATGATTTAGGGAGCCCCCAGTATCCATTTACACAGTCTGTTGAGTGGGGGCCACCAGACTCTAAGAAGATGTAAGTGCTTGAATGTTCTGTGATATATTTCATGTCTTACTTTTGAAATATAATTACTTGTTGGGTACATTGTTTAGTGATACCTAGAAGAACAATGTCTGTGTCCACACACACACACACACACACACACACACACACACACACACACACACACACACACACACACACACACACACACACACACACACACACAAAATAAGCATACGCCATAGCAGTACTAGTTTTGTATTTACTTCAGCAAATAGCAATACATTAAGCAACACTGGTACTGCCACACCAGATCAGTGACTGCTGTTCAGCAATCGTCAAACAGCAGCAGGGGTAAGTCACTTATTTACCTCATTGAGGAGTAATGCATACCTGTCACTTTCCCTGATTTCACAGACCTTCCCTGATTTTGTTCATACGTTTGCTTTATATTTCGTAAAAAGAATGATTTGCTGGTAAATAGGTTTATAGATTCATAGATTAGTACTAAGCTAACTGCCCTTGCAAGCCATTTTAAGCCTAGCCAATTATCCCTTGTGAGACTCAAAACCTGCACCTTGTGTTTATAAGGCAAACACCTTAACCATTAGACCACCCTCCTAACCTCCAAATCATTCAAGATTACAAGCAGTCAATCAATCCAGACATCTGAGTTTTATACTTATTGTCCAAAAATATGTGTTGATGTACAAGATGTTATTCTGCTAACTTTTTAAGTGCATTAGAGTAATATTTAAATGTAGTCCTGATTCTATTATTTTTGGGATTGCATTGAATTCTTAAGCAAAAAAAATGAGAGTTATACTATCTCATGTTCTGCTTGTATTTATAAAACTCACTGAAAGAGAAAAACATCCCTGATGATCAGAAGTATTAGGTCTTCTTAAAATCCAAAATTTGCACCAAGACAAGTCACTCTGGGCTGCTGATCTCAATAGTGCTTACCTTGCTCATGGTCATTATCAACTTCATCCTAACAGGGTCATATCACAGCCTTGTTCAGGTTAAAGAACATAATTAGGAAATTAATGCAATTTTTCTTCCTCATTTTCCCCAACCAGCAGCAGCTTTTGTAGGGCATCACACAGTCAAGGATGATTAAGGGGGGGCCCCTGCAGCCATGGGTATAGCAGAGACTAAAGCTGGATATGCAGTTAGTTTTAGTGGAGAACATGTCCAACAGCAGGATTTAAATAAGTCAGGAGCACTATGTCAGTGGTAAAATATTTAATGGAATTCTGATGCCTGTTACTTGACAAAACACTGTTACTACAACCAGAAATATCTTTGAATTGTAAAGGAGGTATAAATAAGAGTTATCTATGTGGTGTATTAAGTAAACAAGAATGCTGTACTAGCTCTTTTGTTGGTTTGACAGACATGTTACAAAATATCAGGATAAGATAACTTGCTGTGGGTGGGGGCTCTCAGGGAACAGGGGGCCCCCAGCGACCACAGGCTTCGCTGGTGCCTAAAGCCGGCTATGATTATTTTATATATTTGCTGACATTGTTTCCTGCTTCTGATTTGTTCTGAAACTGGTTTTCTCCGTCCCTCCCACTCTGTTCTTGTGGTGTTGTTATAGTTGGTGGATTTGCAGTTGCCCGCCCCTATTGTAAATTTGATCTGGGACACTCCTCCCAGTCTGGTGTTCACTCTACCTGATACAGAGAGAAAATTTGAGAAGGTCAACCCATTTAGGTTCTTAACCTTGAATTATCTTCTGCTCCTCCTCCCTCCCTTTCCACTTTACTAAAAAAAAATCTGTGTGTGTTCTGACTGAGTGTGCTTCTCAGCTGATAAATATATATTTTTGGCACTTTTTAACTGTTCAGAGTTCAATAAAACAACAAGTGAATTTAGTTCAGAACACATTTTGAATAAAATGCATTTATTTAAACTGTATTTGCTTTAATATTGCTACACACTCAACACACTGCACTTGAATTGTTTTTAGTGCTGTTTTAGCTGCTTTCTGGAAAAAAATTCTAAGCTTGTTTCCTGCCTTTCCTATAACTAGTCTAGTCCAGATACAGATTTACTGTATCCAGGACTGTTGGTAAGCTTCTGAGCCCTCCCAAGCCTTTCTCTGCTGGAGGGAAGCCTTCTAGCTCATCAGTGGGAGTGGTAAGCACTAGGTAGCCTATCTACCACCACAAGAGGAGTGGTTTTTGGCACAGAAATTGTAGTGTATTGACCGTTTGGGAAGTTTTTTCAATCTCTTTCAATTTTCTGGTTTAAAAGCCCACATCTGCGCTTGTTTCCCACCTTTCCTGTAACTAGTCTAGTCCAGATACAGATTTGCTGTATCCAGGACTGTTTGTAAGTTTCTCAGCAACCCCCCCATGCCTTTCTGTGTTGGAGGGAAGCCTTCTAGCTTATCAGTGGGGGTGGTAAGCACTAGGTAGCCTATCTATCACAAGAGGGGTGGTTTTTGGTCCAGAAATTGTAGCTTATTGGCTGTTTGGGCAGTTTTTTTCTATATCTTTCAACGTTCTGGTTTAAAAGTCCACACCTGCACTTGTTTCCCACCTTTCCTGTAACTAGTCTAGTCCAGATACAGATTTGCTGTATCCAGGACTGTTTGTAAGCTTCCCAGCCCTCCCCCCAAGCCTTTCTGTGTTAGAGGGAAGCCTTCTAGCTTGTCAGTGGGGGTGACAAGCACTAGGTAGCCTATCTACCACAAGAAGAGTGGTTTCTGGCCCAGAAATTGTAGTTTATTGGCCGTTTGGGGAGTTTTTCATCTCTTTCAACTTTCTGGTTTAAAAGCCAGCGTTTGCGCTTTTCCCACCTTTCCTTAAACTAGTCTAGTCCAGATACAGATTTTCTGTATCCAGAACTGTTTGTAAACTTCTGAGCGGTGCCAAAGTCTGCTCTTCAAATTTTCCCTTAGATCTTCTAGTTCTCTCCTCTCTTGCACTTTTACTAGCTTATTAGTTTAACACTCTGCCAGACTTCTTGTAGCAATTATTGTAGCACATAAGTGTGCTACCAGCACTAAACATTCTACAAGGAAACAGCTCTTGTACTTACTATTAATGCCCAGCCCTCCAGGCATGTCTAAAGGTCAGTTCCCTACGCTTTCTCCTATTAAACTGGTGAACTTGGGCATCCTGAGGCAATGTAGCAACTGCCTCATTTACACTGACAACCCTCTCCTCTCAGACTTGCGAGAGATGCACTTGTATATCCAAATTGGAAGCCATGCACTCTCCAGCCAAGACCAGAATAGCTGGCCAAGACGAGAAGGTCAACACTTGCACCACACCACATGGAACACATAGCCCTCCAGAACAAACAGCACTGTCTTCACATAAAAACACAAACCACACACCAACCTTCACTGAGGCTCTCAATAAAAATCTACCCAAACAGCACATACCTCAGAGGCAGAAACACATTTGACCACAACACAACACTAATCACAAGACACATAACTCTCCTAAACAGTATGTCACTCAACCAAAGCCCCTAAGGCAAAACAGCATGCCCAACACACTAGTCATAGGTGACTTGATAGTGCATCACACTGATGTCCCACTCACTAGGTTGAACAAGGAGAAAGCAACAGTCCGCTGCCTGTCAGGCACCAGGATCCACCACATAATGCACTCACTCAGGTCTCTCAACAACAGGTACAAATATGATTCTGTCACTGTACATGTGGGTGTCAATTACCTAAGATGTACCTCCCTGGGCTACATGAAAAGAGACATGGAAGAGCTCTTGGATTATGTAGCCCAGGTGGGTATGACCCTAGCCTTGAGCAGCATCCTACCATCACCCAGAATGATACCACAGTACAAGCAGAAAATGATTGACTTCAACAATTGGCTAAGTTTCTGGTGTAATTCAAGGGGATCCGGTATCTGTCTGCCTGGGATGACATGATAGAGAGACCTCGATGCTTTGCCAGAGATAGCCTACATCTGTTACCACTGGGCTTCCGGATATTGGCCAAGGCTCTTGCCACCCCTACAGTGCCTTTTTTAGGCAGTGTTTCAAATACCAAATTACCATTGTAACAGCTACAAACAAATGCAATCTGAGGGTCATGCTGCTCAATGCTAGAAGTCTAAATCTCAAAATGCACTCGCTCAAAGCACTCCTTAAAATGAAGATCATTATCATTTGTACTGTAACAGAGACCTGGTTCAAGGCAGCAGAAAGCACCCCTGCACTACCAGGCTATAACTCATTCCACACCTTTCGGCCCCAGAAGTTGGAATGAAGCTCCAAAGGCAGGACCGTTGCTCTATACCAAAGTCAACTCCTCACAGGTTAGATCCAACCAGAAACTAATCACCTTGGAAATCCACATCCCCCCACCCTCACAAAGGTAACCACCATGAAAAACTTCTCCAAAGCTAAGTTTGGACTCCTAAATACAGAGGTGGCTAACTTCACAGCACCCATGCAAATTGAGAATAGTTGCATGACCGCCAAATCATACACCAATGCACTGTACTAACACGTACACAAATGCATGGATCTCGCCATACCTAGTAGAACCAAGACGCTCTCCTCAAAACAAAGGAAGCCAATCTGGTGGTTCCCTGTCATAAAGAAACTCTACAACAGAAGAAGGAAACTAATGCGAAATAAGGTGAGTTCAAGACTGGAAAAACTCCCTTACCAGCCTCAGCAAAAGGCTGAGATCCCTCATCAAATCCTCTAAAACTAGCTATGAAAACAGAATTGCAACCACAAGGCCTTCTATAGTTAGGTAAAGAATCTCCATGGCAATACCCAGATTTGCTTTGAGCTACTGCACAATGGTACATCCTATACCGAGCCAACAGATATTTCCAATATACTGGCTGACAGATTCAGTGCCAACTTTACTCCTCTACCCCCACCCCCCCAAAGGACCAATCACAATACCAACAGATTGCCAGGCACTCAGTATTACTGCTGCACAGTTTAAAACAGGACTGCCCAAGGCCAAGAATAGAGCTTCCATGGGACCTGACAATATCCCCGGCTGTGTTCTATATGAACTACAGAGTGAACTGGCACCTCACCTCAGGCTTTATCCCTACCAAATGGTGCACTGCTATAGGTGCATTGCTACAGTCATCCCTCTTCACAAGGGAGGAGCGACTACAGACCTCGGGAACCATCAGTCCACTAGCCTGATGAGTCTGATATGCAAAGCTACAGAACACATCATCATGGACCTAATAAACAAGGGTATAGGGAATCTCCAAACTCTGGATCCCATACAGTTTGGTTTTGTGAAGGGTAGATCATGCCTGCTCATTCTCAACTTGGTTGACTTCTTTGAGTCAGTTACCAGAACTGTGGATGAAGGCAAGGTGGTTCATACAGCCTACCTTGATCTGGCCAAGGCCTTTGATACCATTCCCCACTCAGGAATCATAGAAAAACTCACTAAGCTAAGCATAAACCCCTATATCATTAGGTGGGTTGCAAACTGGCTCACAGATAGAACCCACAGTGTGAAAGCAGCTGACTCCCGACTGTCGACCAGTCATGAGTGGAGTCCACAGGATTTGGTCCTGGGTCCTCTCCTGTTTGGTATCTACTTCTCTGAAGTCCAGGCCAACACAAAGGGACTCTGGGTGACAAAGTTTGCATACAATTGCAAGTTGGGAGCTATTATTAACTCCCCAAGTGATGTTGACATCCTACAGAAAAGCCTCAATGAGACCGACTGGTGTCAGAACCATGGCCTTAAGCTCAATGCCAAAAAATGTTTCATCATCCCCCTTGGGAAAAACCCGGTTCCCTTGAATTACCACATCGATGGTAGTCCACTGAACACAGAAGGCGTTATAAGAGATCTAGGAACACAAGTTGACAGTAACTTCTCTTTTGACCACCACATTGCCACTGTGGTCAGAAAGTCTTTCTATGTGGCACATCTCATTATTAAGGGTTTTGCATCCAGGAAGAAAGAGGTCATTGTCTCCCTGTACTCTTTCCTCATTAGGCCAATCATCGAGTACAATGCCCCATTTGACATTTACCTCACTAGACACCTGCAACAACTGGAGCGGCCACCAAAGTACCTCACAAAGAGGATCCTAGGCCTTAAACACTTTTCCTATATGGAGAGACTCAAAAAACTCCAACTATTCTCTGTCTCATATCACCTACTTAGAGGCGATCTCTGCTTGACTTACGAAGCCATGTCTGACCAAGCTCTGTTAGAAATGCTACATCTAAAGAAATCCCAATCCCTCCACACCACACGGTCCAGAGACCTCAACCTCATTACCACAATCAACAGAACATGCTGGAGGGACAGGTTTATAACTCAGAGACTGCCCATGCTATGGAATAGACTTCCCATACATGTCAAGCAGAGCACCTCAATGGCTCTCTTAAAGAGAAATATTGATGAGTGGATAGGAAATAGGAAATTCACCCTGGGGATCACTCTGGTGGCTCTACTCGACAGAGATGCTAGGAACTAAGGTCGGGTGGTACGATGCCAGGGTAATCCTATGGGCTAGGCTTGTAAAGGCTCCAGGGCCATTAGCCTAGTACACACCTATGAACCTATGAAACTATGTAAGGAGAGGAGCTTCAGCTAGTGAGAAGTTCATTGCTACTGAGAACAGGCATGCCTTTGGCAAGCATTCCAGATGTTTGCTCTTTACAGACAGGACCAACATAACTCTTATATTATCTCCCTTTACTGCTGGGACAGAATCCCCAGCTACTTATACTCCTGGGTGGCAACCTGACAGGATAAACTAGACGATGATGGAACCAAAGGAAGATGTAGATGTGGATATCACATCCAGCTTGTAGTGCTTGGTAAAAGTATACATTGATGACTACACTGCTGCAGCTCAAATGTCATCCACCGAGGAATTTTTAAAGAAAATTTTGTTGATGATGTCCTGGTTATATGGGAGGGTACCAAATTAGAATTTGAACAGTTTCTGGAATCTACCTCCTCATACTTGAGATTTACCATAGATGCCTCTCAGAATAATATTAATTTTCTTGATGTCTCACAATTACAGAACAGGGAACAGTTACTTCATCTTTATACAGAAAACCTACTTGGGCTAATACATTACTCAAATATAATAGTATGCATCCTAGGCATACATTTCCAGGCATCATCAAGAGTCAATTTGTTAGAATTACTAGGTTATGCCAGGCTGATCATTCATTAAAAATGGAGGCAGAGAAGTTAGAAACCCTTTTTATAAATAGAGGGTATGATAGTAATCTTGTTAAGAACATCAAACAAAATATCTTGGGCACCTCAGAGACAGATAGTTATGCAACAGGGTCTAATAACCACGTAACACAACTAGAATTTAGGAACACTAATACACTAAATAAAGTTAGGAAACTTTGCTATGTTATTAGATACACAAGTGATGTGAAAAGTTTAGAGCAAATAATACGAAGAAATTGGAACATTCTAACTACTGATGAGTCAGTGGTAAGCTTGGTAGGGAAATACCCTAGTTTTTTTATATAAAAACTGTGCAAACCTCAAACAAATTCTCTGTAAGGACTACCTTATGACGAGCAATCATGTTAATGAAAGACTAGGGACTTTTCCCTGCAGAAACTGTAATAGATGCTCATATATATGCACTATTCAACCTTTCATTCACCCCACCTTGAATTTTGCATTTTATCCGAGGTTTTTTGCTACATGCTCTTCAAAGAATTTGGTATACTTGGCCACTTGTGTAAAATGCACTGCATTCTATATAGGCCTCACTAAAAGAAGGTTATCTGATAGAATTTATGATCATCTTTATGAAATAAAAAGATCTACTGATACTAATGCTTTGGCTTTACATATCAAAAAACAAACAGATCATGGTTTTCACTTTAGAGTCCTAGAGATAATTCCGATGAATTTAAGAGGTGGTGATATGGGTAATTGTCTTGCCACAGCTGAGTTAAAGTGGATTCTAAGATTTAATGCACAAAGTCACCCAGGTTTAAATACCTCAGTTTCCATAAAACCTATTTTAGATGGTAGGAAACGCTAACTTGATAAACTTCATTACTTGTTTATTTACTTATATTCCAGATATTTAGGTTTATTTAACTACTTTAAAAGTTTATAGGTTTTAACACATAATGAGAATTAATTATTTATATACATTTGTTGAATTTTGTATCCATATAAATATACAAATATATGTATATATTCTCCATAATCTATATACATATATTTTCATGGCTTTTTTTAGAACTTTTTGTTATAGGTTTTAACCTACTATTATGATGGATTAGGTAATGGTTAAGCTATGTTAAGCCATATTTAGATTGTTAGTTAGGCTATTAAAATTATTACATTAGTTCACATGTACATATATTTTCATTTTTTATATATATTTCATCTCATTTATAATATTTATAATATCATTTATAATATTTATAATATTTTATATCAAGTTTAGCATGTATTTAGTGGTTTCATAAAAATATATATTTTTCATATGTATTTTATACGTATATTTTTTATGTGCACTTCTTATACGTATTCCATAAACATTTTATACGCATCTCCATACATACTTCCTTATATAAAGTTTATAAGCGTATATTATTGAGTATATACATTCTCTAACATGTTTAATGTTAAGTCTTGTGTGTTTTAATATATCTAATTCCACGTTTTGTGAGTTTTAACATATTTTTAAAGCATATTTTTAAAGTATATACACAATACATAGGTTTCTTAGCAGTTATACCTTTAACTGTTAATTGATTTCATTAAGTAATTAATGGCATGCTTATTATTTTGCTATTTAATGTTTGCTTGTGGGTGTAAATGTTAGAAGCGTGGTTGTATCCACGCGAAAGCGCTCATCTTCCCACCTGTTTAAAATAAAAAAGTTTTATTTTATTGTTTCTATATGACCTAGTGGATTATTTGGAGTTCTTGAAATACTACGTTTTTACTTGATACATCGTGGAGAGACCATTTTCTTGTTCTGTACCATTTGGACTGCTTCTCTCAGGTGATTACTGGTCTCTAAGTTTGCAGTTACTTCTTGGTTTTTTGAATTTTTAAAGAAACCCATGGAAATTGCTATGCACCTTATAGAATGGCCTTTGGCTTTCATAAATGTGCTTTGCTGCTGATGAAACAGATGTGTGTAATGCAATCTGAAAGCCATTTGGACAAAGTAATCTTGGAACCCAGCCTGATTGAGGTTGTAGGAAACAGATGCAGAGGTTTTAGTATGCTGTAGTAAAAATTAAGCTGCATATGAACATCTAATGAGTGAAGTAGAAATTCTCCTATACTGGAACGGCTAGGAAAAAACACAGGAACATAGGCATTCTGATTCAAGGCTGACTCACACGCTACCTTGGTTAAAAGGGAGGGGTTACATCTAACAAAAACGTTATCTTTGTGAAAAATTAATTATGGGAGCATGTTATTCTGAAATCCCCTGGTCAAAGTTTTTTCAGCCAGGAACAAAGTGTTCCAAGAGAGGTATTTTAAACTGTAGGAACAGGCAGGTTCGAGGGGGGGGGGGTGTCAAGTAAGAGTTTCTAAAATGAAATTCAGATACCAGTGTCCAGGGGTCTTTAAGGGGGGGGGGGCTTCAGAAGAAAGGTCCCTTTTAAAAAGGATTTGCATAGTTTTTCAGAAGCTAAGGATATGGAATTGAAACCTTGGGGATGATTAGATATGGTTGCCAAATGAACCATAACAGTGGAGCACTTATAGCTAGAATCAATCAAGCCTGCTTGAAATTGAAGGACTGAAGGAAGGGAAGTCAAGAAGGGGTCCAGCATTTGATGTACAGCCCACAGCATTTACTCTTATTTATCTTTATAGAGAAGAGGATCTGAATGACCCTGGAAGAAAAGGAAGGATCACTGGCCATAACTGGAATTGTACAAACTATGCAGTTAGCTTAAGTGAGGAAATGTCCTGGTGAGGGCAGTCCTTCTTGTATTTCAGGCTCTCTGATTTGCTGGATATGTGATACACTAGACCTGAAAGGGAATCTAACAGCCAAAGAAATTTCTTGAAGTGAGAACACAGCACAGGAACCAATTTGCCTGGGTCAAAAGGCAGCGATGCTGACATATACATCCTCACACAGGCATGTTTTCGACAATAACTTTGAAATGAGAAGAAGAGGAGGGGAGACATAAAGGAGTCCAGGTGGGACAGGACAGATAAGTGTCCACTAGTGTCTGTCTTTGTGGAGGGATTAAGGCAAAGTATCTGCTACCTTTGGTACTGGTCGCAGATGTAAAGAGGTCAAGAGGTCACAGGAAAGCTGTCCCCAGTAGTGAACAATCAGCTGTGCTACTGATGAACTAATGGACCACATGTGAGGCATCAATATGAAATGGCTCAGTCTGTCCACTAGGAGGATGGCTTGAGCTGGGATGTGCACTAGTACAAGAAAGCACTGTGAAGACAACTGCTACTGCCATAACTTCATGGCCTCTCTGTGCAGCGAGCATCATCAGCTTCCCCTTCCTTGTTGATATGCCGCACTACAGAGGTGTTTTTCATGTAGCTCAAAATCACACCCTGGGCAAGGAAGCTCTGTAGAGCCAGCAATGCAAGAAGGATTGCCCTCATCTTCACAACACTCATGTGATGATGAGCCTCTTGTTGAGACCATGTCCCTTGAACTGTTTTCACCTCAAAATGCCTCCAAACTCAGAGAGAAGGCATGCCTAATGACTGTAACAGATAGGATGGGGGAAAGTACAGTGAATGTTCATTCTGCTGGTATTCAGGGTGACTGTATCCAAAGTACAGGTCAGGGACGCAGGGGATAGCTTTTTAAAAAAAGAAAAAACGTACGTACATATTTCTTCCTTTTGAAAGGGTGTTGGCTCCTTTAAGGAGGATACCAGCCTGTTGGAAGTGTGTGTGTGTGTGTGTGTGTGTGTGTGTGTGTGTGTGTGTGTGTGTGTGTGTGTGTGTGTGTGTGTGTGTGTGTGTGTAAAAATGCCCCCACATAATACACCTGCTGGCTATAGGTGTTCAGGCTCAAACCCTGTACCTTTGCTTCAGGGTAAGAAGAGCCTAAAGTCCCTAACCACCACCATTTCTGAACTTTGTTCAGATTTGCTTTTCTAATGGTTGTGAGCTATGGTGAGAAGTGAAAACTGAGAACTGAAGTTGTATTTCCCCCATTATTGTTTTTGTTGTTTGTCCAGGTTTTTTGTGCTAAGGTGTGGAGTACTGAATTTGTATTCCCTCATTATTAGCTTTGTCTGTCCACGTGTTTTGTGCTAAGAGGTTGAGAGCTATCTAAATGATAGCCATTAAGTTTGTCTTCCTATTTTTCAAGCTGCTGATTTAGCATAGTGGTATGTTGCACTGACTGTAGTGCATATGGTTCTGGGTTCAAGACATGCATGGTGACAACACAGCATTTTATTCTAGCAGCTTTCCAAAATTATGCAAGCAATGTTTAAAATGTGTCCCTGGTTTTTGGGCTTTTGTCCTGCCCCCCCCCCCCAATAAATGTTGGCTTTTTCCAGATTTCTTGTGCTGCAAAGTTCAGAGATACAGCTGAGTGTCAACATTTTACAAGGAGCTGAGAGCTGCAGGGGAACTAAAGTTTAGTGCTGCTTATGTTGAGTCTGCTTGTACTGTTAATAGCACAACAGGTAGTGTACTTGCTTTTGATGCAGAAGGCTGTGGTTTCTACTCCCACAACAGGTAGATGCATTGCTGATACTGTACTGTGTTGTAAAGGGGGGTAGATGCTGTAGTCTGTTTTGGCGAAGATATCTAGTAGTAGTTATGAACCTGTTATCAGTTTGCCATCCATTCCCTATTGCAATATTACTTGTGTATCATTGTTTTTAATGCAACATAGGCAATTTATTCCTCAAGGGCAGCAGGCACTTTATTTATAGATGAAACCATGAAATATAAAGTTGTTTGCTAGCAGCAGCCTCTTCATTAGTTACAGATTTCTTTAATGTGGAATTATGTAGATGGCTTTTACTAGTTCAGAGATTGTACATATTTACTGATACTGGTGGACTGTAGAAGTTTGAGCAAACTTTTATGATGGAAATGTTATGAATTGGGCTGTTTTGTCATTATTGGTGCATGCATTTTGTTTCATTGTTTACTGGAAAAATGTTCAAAACAATAAATTTAAAACGCTTTCGAACAACTTTGTACAAGGAATATAATTTAATACAATCATGAAGGTGTATCAAAGAGCACGTGTATGTTTCATGTGCAAGGGGCCTATGATTTGAAAACAGCCCAAAGTTAATCTTTATTGAAATGTGGGTTTCAATGAATGTGAGTTTCAAGGGCAGAGAAGTTTTAATGCTAAGTCTAGTTTCATTGTGAGACTGCATTGCTTTGTTTAGCAGATATTTATTGGTGTTCATGTGTAAAATGCAAAATAAAACTTTTCTGGCAAATCATTTGGAATGAAGTCACTAAATAATGACCGACGTTAAGTTTCAGACGTCATAATCTTCAGAAAAATGCATGCTAAAGCCAAGACCTGATATTCTATCAACTGTCTTAAGTTTATACAAGATCAATTTTTAGTACTGTTTGTATTTGGCCTTGTCCAGATTTCCTGCATTAAGAGGTTGAGAGGTATGTGCAAATAAATCGCTTTATAGAATTAGGAATATCCAAACCTCTCAACTGTCCCCAATTTTGGATCAAAATGTTGCTCTCCCCCTAATAATCTCTCCGCAAAATAGCAATTTTGGAAGAAAACGTGGAGGGTTTACTTTTATAAATAACTGTAATGATCAGAGTTATACATTACTTTTATTTCAGAAATGCATGTAGATTCTCTAATTTTGTCAGCTGCTCAAGTTAACTGTGCTCATATTAAAATGATACCCCTTCTTTGACAGGTTCCCAGCTGTATTGTCTGGCAATTTTATATTTTTGCATCACATTTTTGGTCCGTTTTTCATAAAATTGCGGTTTTCTGGCAAATTAGTGGCAAATCGTTAAAGACTGAAGTTAGAAAATAATGGCAGACATTTGAGTTTCAGATTTCATATCTTTCAGAAAATTCATACTAATACAAGACCTACTACTTATTATCTTTCTAAGTTTATAAGAGCAATATTTTAAAAAATTTCCTTATTTTTGGGCGTTTGCCTCAGTTTTATTTATCAGTTTGTTGCTCTAAGAGGTTGAGAGGTATTTGTGTGTGTGTGTATGTGTGAGGTAGGTAGGTAGCATACCTCTCAACTGTCCAATCTTTGCAGAATGTCCAGATTTTTGCCCCATATTTTTTGTCTGTTCCTCATAAATTTTGTGATTTTCTAGAAAATCATTGAAGGCTGAAGTTGCTAAATAATGACAGACATTTGAGTTTCAGGCCATGTCCTTTAGAAAAATTCATACTAGCACAAATCCTGTTATTCTAACAACTTTCTCATACTAGCACAAATCCTGTTATTCTAGCAACTTTCTAAGTTCACGAGAGCATTATTTAATATCTGTCCCTGTTTATTTTAGGCTTTGTCCATATTTCTTGCACTAAGAGGCAGGTAGGGGTGTGTGTGTGAATGAAACACCCTAGCTAGGGGTAGCAGGTGGTTAGTAATTTACTCAAGCTGAAAACCTGTACCTTAGTTACAGAAAACAAAAGCATGAATCCTCTACCCCAACTACCATGCTGCATTTTTCAAAGAATTGACTTTCAGGTTCATTTTCAATTCAAGGAACCGCGTTTGAGTGAATTTATATTATATTACTGAAGAGGCATTACAGCGAATGCCTCTTCATTGACACTAAAAGACGAACCGTGAATTACGACAATGGCCATAGCTTGGCTGGGGAGAGGGGTAACAGTTTGAGAGCTGTGAGTACAAATTTGAGAATCCTAGCTACACCCCTGGTACAAGTCATCGCCAGACTGACAAAAAATTATGGGAAAATCAAAATGCTGTAGATACTGAGACCACTGGATGCTGAAGGTTCACAATAATACTGTTGTGTGAAATCTGGCAAGAGGGATTAGAGCAACAGAAGCTGCCATCACATCTAATGCTTGCAGTACCAGAGAAGCTGGATGTAAAGTTACTTGAAGAAGATGTAAATGAGGGAATCAGAGAGAGAGAGTGAGAAAGAGAGAGACAGATACATCTTGTCATTTGGAAGTTTTCAACTTTTACACTAGTGTCCAGATGGATTCCAATGAGCTCTGGATTTTAAGAGGGTTCCAGTTTGGAATTTTTAAGACTTATACAGATGCCCAAGGACAGACACAAATGAAGCAATTAAGTCTCTTGCAGATATAAGGGATTCTTTTGTTGTGGCAACTAGGATCCATTTATCTAGGTACTGAAACACATGGAAACCTTTCAGCCAAAGATGAGCTGAAGCTACTGACAAAAACAAGGTGAAAACCAGGGGGCTTTGGTGAGACCAAAATGCAATCTTTGGAACTAGTAATAATTGGCTTTAAGCCTTAATTGGAGATACCTTCTGAATAGTTTCACTATCTTTACATGGAAATAAGCATTTTAAAGGTCTCTGAGCTCATCCAATCTTTTTCTTGAAAGCATGGAAGGACTGACTGCCCTGTGACCATCTAGAACTTTGTCTTTTTTTACACAGAGGTTTAGGCTGCTTAAGTCTAAAATGGGCCTGAGTTCCTCTGTCCTCTCTGAAACTAAAAGAATAGATGCTGGTCTATTTCTGGTCTTATGGAATCTAGGAGATGGCTCTTTTTTGAAGGAGCAAATAGAACTGAGCTGCTGCTTATTTTTGATTATGTGGCATACATGGGAGAGGCATGGATGACTGTTTGGGAGTTGCAATAAACAGAACTGTGCTGTGTAGCCTCTGGATATGATTTTTTTCAGCCTGCATAGTGGCCAACCATGATTCCAGAAGAAGAGACGGTTAACTGCCCCCAGAATGGAGCACTTGGGTAAGCCTTAATGGATGTTGGGGTGGATTTCCATAAGAAAAAACCCTGAAACCCTGATTCTATGGACCTGATTTGCCCCTGGGGCAGCATCCATTAAAGGGGCCTCCTCTGCCAAGGGAGACCCTCTCTGAAAAGGAGTCAATGAGGAGACAAGAGTGCTTTGAATTTCTTCTTGTTCCGGGTAAAGAACATCTAAGAGATGTCAAAGTGTACTCCAATGAAGGACAAGGTGCTCCTCTTCATGTTCATTTTTCAGAAATGTCTCTGACTTTGGGATCAGACAATAAGGTCCCATTATAATAGTCATTTACAAAGGACCTCTTAAAATTGTCCACAAAGTTACACAGATGCAGCCAGGCATGCTGAGTCAAAGTGCCAGTGCCCATGACTCTAACTACTCCATCTGCCATGGTGTGAAGCAGTCTCATGGAGAGGTAAGTAATAGCTTGGCAACTTCCTATGACTCAAATTGCTTCATGGTGTCTGGGGTGTGACTCTTCACAGAGAGTCAAGTGCTTACTCCACCAAGTCTCTCTGGAACTTAATCATATGGGTTAAGTAATTTAACATCCAAAGCGAAAAGGCTCCAATATGTAGACATGCTTCTCCACTCTGTCCATCACCATAGATTTCTTACTAGGGGGTGATCTGAGAAATGTTCTTCAGAAAATTCTTTCTTCGTAGCCGTCACTACAAAAACAGAATCCACAAGAGGGTCCTTGCTCTAGTGAGTGGGCATAAGATGTTACTGGGTTTATGGAGTATGAATTCAGGAACATCAGTTTTCTGCCATGCCTCTTCACCGCCAAACTGATTATTCAATTGTCAAGAGGAATCAGCTGGGAAGTAGAGGGAGAAGACCCAAATGCCTTGTACACCATCTCCTCTTCTAGCAAGAGAGAATCAGGGGGACTAAGCACCCCTCTGCCACATCAATTCCAAAATTTACGCAAATCTGAGGTCTTCTGGAGGGGAATGGGGGAACATTCCCTTTCAATGAGGTTAGTGTCTGGGTAAGAGATTCCACACAGAAATCTGTGTGCCGTCACTTACAGATACACTTTCTGGGAACTTGGGGGGGGGTTCTTCTGAAAACCCAGAAGCTCCTTACTGAAGGGAGAGTTTGATGTGATTGGTGCTGCTCTATCCTGGTTGATGATGAGGACTCAGGGATTCAGACAGAATGCAGTCCAAAGGAGGAGCTAAGACAGAGGGTGCAGCCAGGGATGGGTGATAATCCTTCCTCTCAAAGACCTGGAATGCAGCTGTGGAACCTGATGACATCAAGGAAAGAGAATGCAGACAGCTCTAACAAGGCAGGCCCCAAACAGACAGGCTGGTCATGTCCTGCACCCAAACTGGCAATGACACCTCAAACACTAAAGTTCTCGACCAAGAACAGCACCAAACAAGTCAGCCCTGAGAACAGATCTGAGTACTCAGCATCAAGGATTCAGTGCCATGACTCACTCAGTCCTGAGGGGCTCAGTATCTAGTATGTTGGATGCAGCTTTGGTACTAGGGGAATGGAGCCAACTGGTTTCTGATGGAGGATGCACTGGAATAATCAATGGCCCTGAGGCCATCTGCTTCATGACATGTTGGGGAAGGAGCAAGAGCATTAGCAACTGACATCTGTGGTCTAACCCGATCCAAGAAGGGGATGGCATGACTCTCGTGTCTATTTGTGCCTTGACAAAGGCCCTTATTACCTGATCTCAATCGATGTTGGTAACACTCCTAACAGACTTGGTATACCTAAAGTGAGGAGGTGAAAGGGGATGGGAGCTAAGGAATCTTGAGAGTTCCATATCAGAGGATCATCTACTTGAGGATTATCTCCTGAAGGACTTGTCAGAAATCACACAGTTCTGTACCAGTAGGCACTGGAACTGAAGACATAGGCAAAGAGGGCTCCAAGTGGTTCAGACCGGAGGTCTTGAAGGTGAAAGTTTCTGTACCTTACGAGAAGGGATTAAAAGAAGGATCTTCATAGGTTCATAGGTAGGTACTAGGCTATCTGCCTGAAGGCATTTATAAGCCTAGCTGGAATGTGTTGGCTTTCGCCACTTCATTAAATTAGTTCTCTGCGCCTCTGTCCAGCAGAGCCATTGAAGTGATCCCTGGGGTAAACTTTCTATTTCCCATCCACTCGTTAAGGTTTCTTTTGAAGAGGGTTAGCAAGGAGCTCTGCCTAATGCAGACTGGAATCTTGTTCCAGAACATGGGAAGTATCTGGGACAGGAATCTATCCCTCCAGCATGTCCTAGTTATTGTTGCAGTGAGGGTTAGATCCCTGGAGTGTGTGCCTCGAGGGGATATGGTTTTCTTTAGGTGGAGCATGTCCATCAATTCTGGGTTGGACATGGCCTTGTATGTCAAGCACAGATCACGTCTGAGTAGGTGGTATGCAACCGAGTACAGCTGGAGTTTCTTCAGTTGAGCTGCATAGGGCATCTGCTTGAGGCCAGTGATCCTCTTAGTGAGGTACTTCTGTAGTCTTTCCAGTTGTTGCAGGTGTCTTGTAAGGTACATCCCAAATGGGGCACTGTACTCTATGATGGGTCTGATGAGTGATGTGTAGAGGGGCCCAATGACGTCTTTCGATCTGGATGCAAACCCTTTTGTGATTAGGTGGGCCACATAGAAGGATTTTCTAACAACTTTGGAAATGTGATTATCAAAGGAGAGGTTACTATCTACTTGGGTCCCCAGATCCTTTATTAAGTCTTCCATATTTAGGGGGCTACCACCTATGTGGTAGTTTGTGGGTACTTTGTTTTTTCTAAAGGGGATGACTATGCACTTTTTGGCATTTAGCTTGAGGCCATGGTTTTGAGACCAGGTATCTGTCCAGGTGAGACCCTTTTGGAGGATGTCTGTGTCAGCCGGAGAGTCAATTACAGCCCCTAGTTTGCAGTCATCTGTGAACTTGGTCAGCCATAGTCCTCCTGTGCTGGCCTGTACCTCAGACGTATATGCTGAACAGGAGGGTTCCTAAGACTGAGCCATGGGGAATGCCACTTGTAACCGGTTTACAGTCAGACCTGGCTCCCGCAACTCTTACCATGTGGGTTCTGTCCGTGAGCCAGTTGGCAACCCATCTCGTGACGTAGGGATTCATGTTAAGGCTGCTGAGCTTGTCTACAACACCTGAGTAGGGAATGGTGTTGAAGGCCTTTGCGAGGTCTAGGTAGGCTGTGTAGACCACCTTTCCCTCATCTATAGCCTTGGTAACTGTCTCAAAGAAGTCCACCAGGTTTAGGAGGCATGATCTGCCCTTAACAAAGCCGAACTGGGTAGGGTCCAGTGTTTGGAGATTCCCAATGTCTCTGTTAATGAGATCCATGATGATGCGCTCCTTTGCTTTGCAGACCAAGCTAGTCAGGCTTATAGGGTGATAGTTCCCGGGGTCCGTTGTGGCTCTACCTTTGTGGAGTGGAATAACCGTTGCTGTGCACCATTCTGTGGGCACGTAGCCTGTGGAGATGCTGAGTTTAAACAGTGCGTTTAGGTGAGGGGTTAGTTCATCTTTGAGCTCGTGTAGGACGCAGACTGGGACACGGTCCGGTCCCACTGATGCTGTGTTTTTGGCTTTGGGGAGGGCTGTTTTAACCTGAGCGTCTGTGATTTCAGGGGCACTACATTCTTCTGGTATAGTTATGGGGCCTTTTGGGGGTGAGAGGGGGGTGAAGTTTGCACTGAACCTGTCTGCCAGGATGTTGGCGATATATTGGTTGGTTCAGTGTATTTTGTGCCATTCTGCACGAACTCCGAGCAGATCTGAGAATTGCCACTTAGATTCTTGACATAACTGAAGAATGCCTTGTGGTTATCGAAGTCCATGGCAATTCTTCTTTTGAAGCTAGCCTTGGATGATTTTATGAGGGAACATAGTTTCTTGCTGATACTGATCAGGGATGTCTTCCCTTCTTGGGATTTTAATCTTTTCTGTACTAGTTTCCTTCTTCTATTGTATAGCTCGTTTATGGCAGGGTCCACCAGACTGGTTTCCTTTTCTTGAAGGAGTGGAGTCTTGGTTTTGTTTGGGATAGCACGATCCATGCATTCTTGTAGGTGCCCGTAGAGTGCATTAGTAAAGGATTTTGCAGCTTGGACAGCGTTATCCTTTAGCATGGGGGCTTTGAAACTTCCTACCTTGGTCTTAAGTAACGTGAAGTTTGCTTTTAAAAAGTTTTTCACGGTGCTTTCTTTGACGGGGGTGGTGGCGGAATGTGAATATCCAGAGTAATTAGTTTATGGTCAGATCTAACCAGCGAGGGGTCCGGTGTGGAACACCGTTCACCCATGTTGGTGATGACCACGTCCAATATGTTGTCACCTCTGGTGGGGGTGTTGACCAGTTGATCCAGGGCGTTT
Organism: Protopterus annectens; assembly: GCF_019279795.1. Classification (NCBI taxonomy): domain Eukaryota; kingdom Metazoa; phylum Chordata; order Ceratodontiformes; family Protopteridae; genus Protopterus; species Protopterus annectens. Next base: position 1,995,920,647 of record NC_056737.1, read on the forward strand.
GAGTTTATAAATTCTAGGAAATGTTGGGGAAGGGAGTTTGTACTTTAGCAGTTCTCCCAGTTAATATTTGGGTAATTGAAATCACCCAATATCAGGGTGTTTGGTAGGACCTTTATGTTTCCCAGTGTTTCCAGGAATGAGGAGTGGGGGTCCTGGGACATGGTGGGTGATCTGTAGCAAGCTCTAATTTGAATAGCAGTTTTGCCCGTTGTTAGTTTCACGTGGATGATCTCTGAAGCATCGTGCTGTGCCACTAACCTGGAGGTGTGGGTATCCTTGATGAATATGGATACTCCCCCGCCTTTTGTATTTCGGTCCGGGTTTTGTGGCCGAAATGTATAGTATGATTTGTAGCCTGGTAGTGCTGGGGTGCTCTCTGGAGCTTTAAACCAGGTTTCTGTTACTGCACATATATCGATTTTCTCCATACTGAGGAGTGCCTCGAGTGCATGCATTTTGAGGTTTAGACTTCTGGCACTGAGTAGCATTACCCTCAGTTTTTTGCTACTTGTGCTATTTACAGTGGTGGGTTTGTCTTTTGAGCCTTGCTTAAAAAAGAAACTAAGGGGGTGGCAAGAGCCTTGGTCAGTATTCGAAAGCCTAAGGGTGACAGATGCAAGCCGTCTCTAGCGAAGCAGCGTGGCTTGTCAAGCATGTCATCCCAGGCTAACAGACACCGGATCCCCTTTGAATGACAATAGAAGCTTAGCCAATTGTTGAAATTTTTTCTCTATACAATGGTATCATTTTTGGTGAGGGCAGGATACTACTCAGGGTCACGGTCATACCGGCCTGGGCTATGTGATCAGAGAGCTCATCCATGTCTCTTTTCATGTAGTCCAGGGAGGTACAGCTCAGGTCATTCACACCAACATGGACAATGACAGAGTCATATTTGTACTTGTTCTGGAGTGACCTGAGTGCTTGTGTTATGTGGTGGATCCTGGGACCTGACAGACAGCTAACAGTAACCTTCTCCTTGTTCAGCCTAGTGAGTGGGACGTCAATGTGCCTGACTATAGAGTCACCTTTTACTAGTGTGTTGGGTATATTATTTTGCCTTAAGGGCTGTTATTGCGTGGCACACTGGTTTTGTGAAGTATGTGTTTCGTGGTTTGTGTTGGGGGGGTGGAAGTTGCTTGGATGTCTGCTTTGGAGGTCTCTATTGCTTTTGCAGATTTTTATTTAGAGCCTTAGAGCCTCCGAGTATGTTTTGTGTATTTATCTGTGTTTTTTGCCGGTGCTGATTTCATAGATCTATGTGAGACTGGTGGTGTGATGCAAGTAATTCCCTTGACTGCCTGGTCCAGTCTTGGGTTGAGAGAGCTTAGCCTCCAGTTTGGCTGTATAATTGCATCTCTCGCATGTATTAGTGTTTGGTGGAAGGAGGAGAGGGTTGTAACATTGCCTCAAAATGCCTAGATTCACCAGTTGGACCGGAGAGTACACTGAAACTGCCCTTTGGACATGCCTGGATAGGTACAGTGAACTGTTTTACTGATTGGCTGGTAAGGTCGAACAGACAGCCTTGTCCTTCTCTACAGTATAGGGGGGTCTAGTGCTAAGGTTCATTAGTGCTTGCTATGAGTTTTGAGCAAGTGCCGGGATGAGAAGTGAATGGTTTGAGTGCTTAAGTTGAAAGTTTGTCTAGTTCCAAGGGAAAAATTGAAGAGTAGACTTTGCAGAGCCGAGAATAGTTATACCCTAGCTAACCACCACGCAAATGCTGGTTTTATAGCAGGGAAATGAAAGAGATAATAATTAGCCCAAAATGGCCAATAAACGACTAATTTCTGGGCTGAAACCACTCCTCCAGGGACAGATAGGCTGCTCAAAGCTCTCTCTCTCACAATGAACAGAGAAACTTCCTTCTATCCAAGTAAGGTATGGGCAAAAACAGAAACTTGTAACACAGCCCTGAATTCAGTACTAACCTGAAAACTTACATACTAGCTTAGTAAGGCAGAAAAACAAGTATTTTTTTTTTGTTTTTTTTCACAAAATAATTCAGATACAATCAAAAAAAAACATTTTAAATGCACAGAAATGGCTATCACACTTGAGTGTGTAGCCTACAACAGTTAAACAGGTAATTTAAACACTAAAACGAGTGCAGGCAGTAAAATAAGTACAATATGTAGCTGAAACAAGCTTTTTAAATCACAGAAACTCTAGAAAATGGGTGTTTTAGGCAGAATTAGCTAAAGGCAGCAAGAAAATGCAGAAAAATGATACTTAATCGCTCTAAAGTCTCTCTTTTGTGTCTCTGCTGCTGTAGAACTCTGCAGGGCACCAGACAGGAGCTTGCTGAGCTGTATACTAGCGCAAAAACCTTGCAAATGTAGGTTTTATAGCAGGGAAATGAAAGAGATCGAGATTAGCACAAAATGGCCAATAAACTACTACTTTTTGGGCTGAAACCACTCCTCCAGGGACAGATAGGCTGCTCAAAGCTCCCTCTCTCACAGTGAACAGAGAAACTTCCTTCTATCCAAGTAAGGTATTGGCACACAGAAACTTGTAACACAACCCTGAATTCAGCACTAACCGGAAAACTGGAATATACTAGCTTAGAAAGGCAGGAAAACAAGTATTTTTTTTTTCAGAAAATAAAGCAGATACAATAAAAAAAAAACACTTTAAATGCACAGAAATGGCTATCACACTTGAGTGTGTAGCCTACAACAGTTAAACAGTTAATTTAAACACTAAAACGACTTTAAAATAGGAGTTATAGGACATCCATTATTACCAGTACAGCGTTGTATAAAACAAACACTTTTAATAACGAAACTTGGTAAGCGCTTTCACCATTAAGGCTTCATCAGACCATACAAATGAGTGTTAAAATCAAGTCTTTCTTAAATAGTATCGTCTCTAAGAATAGAGTCAATAAGTCTATAAAACTTACTTCATTAGTTGTATGTGTCAGCATGTATCTGTGTAGTTTCTCAATACTTTGTTCATTTATTTGTACATATTATATATATTTTGTATTTATGAACAGTCATCAGGTGTGTTTTAGTTCTTGTATGAGTGTGATTTTTCAAGTCATTTGGTACATGACTAATATATACTATACAGATATTTGTTTTTATGAATTCTATTTGTGTAAATGTTATATTTAAAGTGTTGATTCTGAATTATATAGATTATACATATAGTTACAATTGTTTTAGTAATCGAAAGAAGAAGAAAAAGGCTTTAAAGTTTTTACGACGTATAATATAGTCTTACTTCCCTTTGGGGGTAAGGAAATGATGTCAGCACGATTTCTTATTGAATTGATGAATTATTTATGAGGCCACCTATTTAAGAAAGACTTGATTTTAACACTCATTTGTATGGTCTGATGAAGCCTTAATGGTGAAAGCGCTTACCAAGTTTCGTTATTAAAAGTGTTTGCTTTATACAGCGCTGTACTGGTAATATTGTATTCGTTTTAGAAGATTTATCAACTACGAGAAAACTGTTTATTTAGCCGTGGTTTGTTCCAGTGGATGTCCTATAACTCCTATTTTATTTACACTTTCCACACCACAGGAACATTCACTCTGTGGGGGTGCCTCACTGTGTTACAAAAACGACTTTGTTAAAGTGCATGCAGTAAAATAAGTACAATACGTAGCTGAAACAAACTTTTTAAATCACAGAAACTCTAGAAAATTGGCATTTTAGGTGGAATTGGCTAAAGGCAGCAAGAAAATGCAGAAAAATGATACTTAATCACTCCAAAGTTTCTCTTTTGTCTCTCTGCTCCTGTAGAACTCTGCAGGGCACCAGGCAGGAGCTTGCTGAGCTGTATTTTCTTATTTCTTTTCTCCTATCTCTCTCTCTCTCTCTTTTCTTTTTCTTTCCATTCTTCTTGCCTTTTAGCTTGAATTCAGAATCAGACAGAAGACCCTTTAAATTAATTATTATGGTGTTTGAACAAGGGATGAGGCTGAAAGGCCTTAAAGGTGTCAGACAAGCCCTGGAGATATTCACACCTCAAGCACATGACACATGGATTGTTCATGACCTGGGGAAGAATCTTGTACCAACATCTGGCATACTTTTTGAAACGTTGTTGAGGCCAAGTGTGAAATAAGTCTCCAGTTCCCTATAGACATACGAAAAAGTGAGAGCATAACTCATGGCTTCATTCCAAAGGTGAGAGGATCTCTACTGCACCTCTAAGGGGAAAAGTTTCTGCCATTTTCACAGAACTCCTTGGAGAGACATTGGTCTTCTAGCAGATCCCATTCCTTGCAGAATCCAGGGTTTCAATCATGCTAAGAAATAATCAGCTGTAAGTGATGATTCTCCAAGCAAGGATGAGCTCAGAGATCCATCACACCCCTTCATGGATAACCTTGGACATCAGTTAGGATCATAAGGAATGCAGAATTGACCTCCTACATGGCTTTGGCCAGAACTGAAAGATGGAGCCATGTCCTAGTGGGCAGTACACAGAGATTCAACAGTGGACAATACCTCTTTCCTGCTTTAGAGGCCAATGACCAGGGCCAGGGAGACCTTCCAAAACAGGAATTCCCTTTAGAAGTTGATACTGAGAATGGCTTTCCTAACTTCAACCTTAAAAGAAAACAACGTCAGCTGTCATCTTGTATAGGCACATAAATGTGCCCACTGCCCTTCCCACAGCATAAGCAGAATCAAATTTAAAGCAGATTACATGAAAGAAAGAATCCATGATAAGAGTACTATCACTTTTCTATATTAACATCCCCTGAAATTATGAAAACCTAATATTTCTCTTGTACCTCGTCCACTACAAAAAAAGAACCTTAGGTGGCGGAGCCTAGATGGCACTCTAAAAGCAGCACTTTTTAGAGCTCCTTAAAACTACTTTAAATAACAGGAAATTATTATTTTTTATTTTGGGGAAAACAGCTAATTATTGTTCCTTAGTATTTTTATTACTAGTATTTCAATTTTGGAATATTTTCTTCAAGAATTTCCCGTCCGAAATCTCTGGAGTTTTTAAAGCTGATTTGGGAAGATGAGTGGCTCAAAGAACTCGCATGTAGAATCTACTCTGAGGAAAGAAATGCAATTGATATCTTCAACTTTACAAGAACTATCTATTAAAATGGACAGTTTTAAAGACAACTTAGAAAACCTGAGAGAAAGTTGTAATACTCAAACTGAAACTTTTAAAGAACTTCTCCAGCAACAGCAAGTCAAAATATTAAACACTGAAGAGTCCTTATCTGGTATAGATAGAAGGCTCAAACAGGAGGAAACCCAGGGTGATTTTCTTCAGCAACAAAATAAATGGCTTATTAACAAACTGGACGATATGAAAAATAGAGAAAGGAGGACTAATGTGAGAATCTTTGGTTTACCGGAAAAATCTGAAGGAGATGACATCACTTCTTTCCTTAATTCATGGTTACCTGATATCCTTGAACTGAAAGAAGGTTTCTCTTATGGTATAGAAAGAGCCCATCGAGCCACTGGGAAACCCATTCCTACATCTTCAACATCCTCACCCAGGTCAGTCGTGGTTAAATTTCTCTCTTACCTAGATAAAGAGCTTGTTCTGAAATGTCCCCTCTGAAGTTTAAGCAAAATCTAATTAGATTTGAAAATTACTTTTCCTCCAGAGTCTTAGAAATGAGAAATAACGCCTGGCCACTGGTAAAGTTACTCAAACAAAATAAAATAAAAGCACAACTAGCATATCCTGCAAAAATAAGGATGTTCACTTCAAATGAAACAAGGACATTTAATGACATCGAAGAAGCAATAACTTTCATAAATAACAATTATTTGGTCACAGTTCTGGAAGAAATGGACTGGTCTCTTACTACAACATTAAAAAGATCCCTTGAGAAAAATAACTGGATTGATGTAAAGAAAAAAAAGCAAGAACTGACTCAAAAAATATTCCTTCTACTGCTTCTGTCAAAGAATCAATTAAAACTAAAAATTCAGGCTAAAGGTAACAAATATGTATTTGTCTACTTATATTTCAAGCTACTCACAAAATATCTGTCAGTAATATGAATACTCCATTCACATACAATAGACTTGACTGCTTTTTTGTGTGATGGTGAAGTATAAAAATGATGGTTGGGGAGGAAATATTTAATATTAATGTAACGTACTACAAATACTGACTGTACAAAAGTGTTTAAATCTAATAGGCAAGGATCGTTATTGGCATGCAAGTTTTAAATATGTTTGACTCATTTGAATAATTTGCAATGAAATATGGATTAATTCAACCTAGATAATGAATAGATCCTGTTGAATTATTTGTCAAATATTGTTATAAATTTCACTTAAAGGTTCTGCTACTCTCAAAAAAGTGAAGAGAAGCTTTTGTTACATGAGACACGTAGGGAAGCTTCATTGCTTAGTCCGCGAGCTCCCTTAGTGTACTATGTGCACTATCGTAAAGGCAGAATGCTTGTTTGATAAAGTAAAGTGCCAAAACACAATAAACACAACACAATATATCGATGTTAAGTCATTATACTTTCTAATTTAATATACATATTAGCAACACAGTTTTAAGTCATCACGAAGTGCTTGTTTGAACATCTACCTTTCATCTTAAAGATATGCGACGAAACCCCTTTAACACAAGTGTTGTATTAGCAAATCCTTTCTTTGTTTAGTTGTCAAATAATTTTATAGCCAGTGAAAAAACAAAAAGTACTGAAGTCCGGATTATATTACTACCGGAGATGATGTTGACGCAACCACACGATTCTAGTGTGTAATCACATTACGCTTCCTTATGGCCTTAAAGGACAGCACTTCTGTAAATAGGATAACTACTTAATATATATATACTGTATGAAAGAAGGGATGGAAAGAAGGTATTATGAGACATGAATATATTATAGCTTATTGTTAGATATTATATAACAAAAATAAAGGAATACATTTATACAGATAAAACTAGAATATTCAGCATTAGACCCATGGTTATATACTTTGAAGTTCTCCATGAATTTGCATTATTTAGTTAATAACTAAAGAAGAGAAATGACTTAAGAAGTATGCATGTCACCATATTCAACGAAGCATCAAAGGATGTTTTGGTATACTTAGAAACAGTTACTTGACTAGATGAGGAAAGAATGTGTAAGACAATCTGATACTGGGTCCTTACAAGCTTGCAATAGGACAAATTTCATATTTATTGTATTGAACTATAGCTTATTATAATAGACAGAGTGCAAACAGTGAATAGCTTGCAAAATGTTATTATTTCAAACAAGCACGTTTAACCTACAAGAATACATTATTAATGGAATTTTTCTGCTGAAAAATGAATGGTTGTAAGGGCAATCGCACTATGAAACTAACTAAATGAATATTTCATCTGTTTATCATTGTCATTATCTAACTTACAGCTACTATTAATGTTTGGTCATCGAAATGCAATTCTAAATTGATTTGTTTCTTACAATTGATATTATACGAATGTAAAACAGAAATTTAAGACCGTGCTCAACACGTGCAATAGAATTTTTAAGACTATTAGTAATTTAATAACAAACAAACTTTCTATTGAAATTTAAGGTTATGTAACAAACATGATATAGAGCTCTGCATGTGTAATTGTTGTATAGCATAGCCTTGAGCAGCACTGCCTATGCTTTGGAATTCATATATATGCAGAACTTGTAGTTCACAAATTTAAACTAATCCATAACAGCGATGACAGGTGTTAGAAATTGTTTAATTCTCTTGGTTTTAAATTACTAGTGTAAACAAATTGCACAACACTGGCTAAAGTATGCTCTATAAGGCAGTTACGAAATGAACTGGTCATTATATAGATACTCATATAAGATGGAAAAGAAATGGATTATCGAACACACTACATGATAATTTACTTATGTTATATAAATACTTTATTAAAAGGGAATTACACCTGAATCAATGCACATGATGTAATAAATTATAAAACTTAAATGCTTGAAATCTACACCACGTTATTCTACAGCAAGCACATCTCTAAATAACTTTGATTGAATTAATCACATATGTTTGATCTGATCAATTGCAACCTCCAGAATAATATGCAAAGGAGCCTCTAATTTTTCATTAATGTTTGGTTCTGCAACAGAGGTTAATCTGTCTGAGCTTCTTAGTTCACTCAGACTGGGAATGTTATACATTCCATGTTTGTTAAAAGATTATTTTAAATATTTGTTTAAATGCCTGTATAAGGTCTACTATAGGTTCATAGGTAAGTACTAGGCTATTGGCCCTAGGGCCTATATAAGCGTAGGCAAAAATGTATCCTGGCTTTCGCCCCCCAAGAAATTTATTTTCCTGTGCCCCTGTCGAGCACAGCCACAGAAGTGATCCCTGGGATGAATTTCCCATCCAATCATCAAGATTTTTCTTGAAGAGTGCTAATGAGGAGCTCTGTTTGACATAGATAGGTAGTCTGTTCCAGAGTATGGGAAGTCTCCAAGACAGAATCTATCCCTCCAGCATGTTCTGTTTATTGTGGTGACAAGGTTTAGGTCCCTAGAGCGTGTAGCTCGGATGGATTGGCATTTCTTTAAGTGGAGCATGTCCAACAGCTCTGGGTTTGACATAGCTTTGTATGTTAAGCAGAGATCGCCCCTGAGTAGGCGATATGCGATGGAGTAAAGCTGTCGTTTTTTGAGACGGTCTGCATAGGGCATCTGTTTGAGGCCAGTAATCTTCTTTGTGAGATATTTCTGTTGTCTTTCCAGTTGTTGTAGATGTCTTGTGAGGTACATACCAAAAGGGGGCATTGTACTCTATAATGGGTCTAATGAGTGATGAGTAGAGGGGAACAATGACCTCTTTTTTTCTGGATGAGAATCCTTTTGTGATGAGATGAGCCACATAGAAGGATTTCCTGACCACTGTGGCGATGTGATTATCAAAGGAGAGACTACTGTCCACCTGTGTCCCAAGGTCTCATCACATTTTCGGCATTAAGTAGACTACCAGCTATGTGGTAGTTCATGGGTACAGAGTTTTTACCAAAGGGGATGACAAGACACTTTTTGGCATTGAGCTTCAGGCCATGGCTTTGACACCAGGTATCTGTCTCAGTGAGGCCCTTTTGTAGTTTGTCCACATCATTAGGAGTTTCGATTATGGCTCCTAGTTTGCAGTCATCTGCAAACTTCGTTAGCCAAAGACCTTCTGTGTTATCCTGCACTTCAGAGAAGTAGATACCAAACAGGAGATGACCCAGGACTGGACCCTGTGGTACTCCACTTGTCACTGGTCTGAATTCAGATTTGGAATCCGCTACTTTCACAGTGTGGGTTCTGTCCGTGAGCCAGTTGACAACCCATCTTGGGACATAGGGATTTATACCTAGTTTAGTGAGCTTATCTATAATTCCAGAGTGGGGGATGGGGTTGAAAGCCTTGGCGAGATCTAGATAAGCTGTGTGAACCATTATACCCTCATCTATGGCTTTGGTGACTGCTTCAAAGAAGTCAATCAGGTTTAGGAGACATGATCTGCCTTTTACAAATCCAAACTGGGTAGGGTCCAGAGTTTGGAGATTACCAATGTCTTTGTTTATGAGTTCCATGATGATATGTTCCATGGCCTTGCAGACCAGGCTCATCAGGCTAATGGGACGGTAGTTCCCGGGGTCCGTCGTGGCTCCACCTTTGTGGAGTGGGATAGGCGTCGTGGTGCGCCATTCAGTGGGTACAAAGCCTGAGGTAAAGCTCTGATTGAACATGGTACTTAGGTAGGGTGCCAGTTCATTCTGTAATTCGTGTAGAATGCAGCCTGGGATATTGTAAGGTCCCATGGATGCTGTGTTCTTGGCTTTGGAGAGTGTGTTTTTTACCTGTGCAGCCATGATTATAGGAACTTTGCATTCTTCCGGTATAGAGATGGGCCCTCTATGGGGTGAGAGGGGGGTAAAGTTAGCCCTGAACCTATCTGCTAGGATGTTGGCAATATCAGTTGGTTCTGTATATTTAGCGCCACTGTGCTGTAACTCAGAACAGATCCGAGTATTCCCATTGAGATTCTTGACATAGCTATAGAATGCTTTGTGGTTGTCTTTAGAGTCAGTGGCAATATTGTTTTTGTAACTAGCTTTGGAGGATTTTATGAGGGATCTCAGCTTCTTACTGAGGTTGACCAGGGAGTTCCTCCAGTCATGGGATTTTACTCTTTTTTTGCAACAGTTTCTTTCTTCTGTTGTAGAGTTTGTTTATGGCAGAGGACCACCAGATTGGCTTCCTTTTTTTGGAGGATAACATCTTGGTTCTATTAGGGATAGCATGATCCATGCACTCGTGTAAGTGCTTATAAAGTGCATTTGTGTAGGATTCAGCAGTCATACCTCTATTGTCCATCTGCATGGGTGTCGTGAAGTTTGCCACTTCTGTCTTAAGAAGTGTGAAGTTGGCTTTTGAGAAGTTTTTTACGATGGTTTCCCTAATTGTGGGTGGGGGTGGGATGTGGATGTCTAGGCTGATTAGCTTGTGGTCAGATCTGACCAACGAGGAATTGACCTTTGGTGTGGAACACCAGTTTCCCATGTTGGTAATGACCAGGTCTAGGATATTGCTGCCCCTGGTGGGGGTGTGAATAAGCTGATCCAAGGCGTTGGAATTTATGAATTCTAGAAAACGTTGAGCAAAAGAGTTGGAACGCGAGTAGTTTTTCCCAGTTAATGGTGGGGTAGTTGAAATCGCCCATTATTAGGGTGTTGGGTTGTACCCTAATACTTTCCAGTGTATCAAGAAATGAGGAGTGGGAATCCTGGGGCATGGTGGGGGGGTCTGTAGCAAGCTACAATTTGGATTGCGGTCTTGCCCAGAGTTAGTTGCACTTGGATAATCTCGGATGCATTATGCTGTGCAACTAGCCTGGAGGTGTGGATATCCTTAATGAATATGGACACGCCTCCGCCTTTAGTGCTTCGTTCTGGGTTAGGTGGCCAAAAGGTGTAGTATGAATTGTAGCCTGGAAATGCAGGGGTGCTCTCTGGAGCTTTGAACCAGGTCTCTGTCACTGCACAGATGTCAATGTTCTCCATTTTAAGGAGGGTCTCAAGTGAGTGCTTTTTTAGGTTTAAACTTCTAGCATTGAGTAGCATTACCCTCAGATTTTGCTTGCTTGTACCCGTTACGGTGGTGACTTTGTCATTTGAACTTTGCCTAAAAAAGGCACTATAGGGGTGGCAAGAGCCTTAGCCAGTATCCGGAATCCTAAGGGCGACAGCTGCAGGCCATCTCTGGCAAAGCATCGTGGTCTGTCGATCATATCGTCCCAGGCAGACAAATACTGGATCCCCTTATAATGACACCAGAAGCTTAGCCAAATGTATACTATTATACATTTGTTGATTTTTTTTCTTCTGGCCTCATTCAATTTTTATTTTATATAGTTTAAAAGGAAGTAACAGCCTCACCACTGAATTCAACGCATATATAGAGATTATACATCAAATGAATGACAAAATATACAGTCATCATTTCAATCAAAACTCTTTAAGTACAAATTAATGAGATGGACACAGTATTACTCTCATTAAATGTAAATAGTTTAAATAATCCTAGGAAAAGATCTAACTTACTTAAATACCTAAAAATAAATAAAGCACAAGTGTTTTTTCTACAGGAAACTCACTTTAAAGTTAATGTTAATTTCACCTGGAACCCAAGTGACTTCCTAAAGCTATCTAATTCATCACATAGTAAAAACAACAGGGGGGTAGGAATACTATGGAAGAAAAATATTATTAATCCGCAAGTTTTATTTAACTATGAAGACAAAGAGGGCCTTTTATCAACAGTAATAGAATCTGGACATTGGTGAACTTGTATTAGTTTCCGGGTATAGGTACTATTAAAAAATACATAGAACGTATTAACAAAACATCTAAAGGTAACTTAATTTTGGGAGGTGATTTTAACTGTATCTTAGATAGCCAGGAGACTACCAACAAAAGACCTTTTCATATCACATCTACAGGGAGAACTCTTAAAAAATGGATAGATAACTATTATTAGACTCATTTAGTCTTAAGAATGAAAGTTCATTACTATTCTCCCATAGTGACTATAGATTTAACACTCAAACAAGAATTGATAAAATATATGTATCTCATGATTTAAAAATGAAAATATCGCATTCTTCTATAATCCCCTGTCCCCTGTAGGACCATAACTCACTTATTCTTAGAATTCAAATGCATTTCAAAAGATTGATAATCACCAAGAGAATTTCAGCATATTTTACTAAATTAAAAGAGTTTAAGCCATGGTTAGATTTGGAAACAAAATATTTCTTGGATACAAACTATACCAGTGACATAAATATAGTTACTTTATGGGATTCTCTAAAGGCATATCTTTATGGCAAAATTGTTTCTTGATGTAATAATGAAGCGAAGGAATGGGAATCAGTGCTAATTAACATTCAAAAACAAATCGTAGAAACTGACCTAAAGGTTTTAGAAGACCCTGCTGTAAAAAAAAAAAGCAGATTGAAAAATTAAATAAAAAATATAATGATATCTTATTGCATAAAACCAATTTGGCCTTAGAAAAATTAAAATTAAATTCTTATTCAATCTCTCCCAAATATATGCATAATTTAGCTACGAGATTAAAAAGATCTTCCAATGCAAATAATATTACAAACATAATTTATGAAGGGGATAACAAGAAAAAAGTTTCAGATATAAGTGACATTTTGGACGCTTTTAAATTTTATTTCACAAAACATTATAACTACAATGACCCACTTCATAACAATACAAACATATGCCTAGATAACTTAAATTTAAATAAAATACCAGAGAGCATAAACAAGAATATTCAAAAACAAATTACAGCAGAAGAAATTAATGAGAAAATTAAAAGAGGTAAAAATAACAAAGCCCCAGGCATAGATGGAATCATTATGGAAATTTATAAACTATTCCCATCATCTGTCATAACAATACTACAAAAGGCACTAAACAAAACATATTCACAAAGCACAATTCCACCATCATGGAGATACTCATTGATTACACCTATTTTAAAGGAAAATAAAAATCCCACTTCATGTAGCTCATACAGACCTATTTCACTCCTTAATAATGACTACAAAATTCTTATGTCTATTCTGGTCACTAGGATCAAAAAATTTCTAACTAAAGTTATTAGTGATGAGCAAACAGGGTTTATTTACAACAGATGCACCCATGATAACATACATAGAATCTTAACCACTATAGATATTTTAAATAAAGACAAAGCCGAAGCACTAATAGTCACATTAGATATTGAAAAAGCATTTGATTCATTAAATTGAAATTACCTATTCAAAGTTTTACAAATGTATAATTTTCCTACACAATTCATCACTTTAATAAAGAATATATAGAGAGACAACCTGGCATATGTAAAATTAGGTCCATTCATATTGGAAGCAATTAAAATTACTAAGGGTACCAAACAAGGATGCCCCATGTCTCCAATATTATTTGTCCTAGCAATTGAACTTTTTTCCTCTGAGATTCGTTCAAATCCCAAAATTAAAGGCATTAACATTTATAATAAATTTAACTCCAAAATAATGTTATTTGCTGATGATATTTTACTTACCTTGTCAAACTCAGATGAGTCTCTATGTGAATTAAACTCTATTGCTTAAAATTTCATCAGATCTCAGGTCTAAAAATTAATGCTTATAAATCGAATCACATACTATTAAATAATAAAAATAAATCAAATACTAACATAAATCAATACTTGGTAAACAAGTTTCCTCTTTAGATTATTTAGGGATGGTTTTATGTGAAAACCTAGAACTAACTTTATCTACAAATTACAACAATATTCTGAATACCCAAAAATTATCAATAGGCCCATGGAATAAACTGTATTTAACCTTTGAAGATAGATTACAGTCATTCTCCCAAAGGTAAACTACATTACACAAGCTATCCCTATAATTCCTAGCAAAAAAATCTTAAAATATTTAAATAGAATCATTATAAGTTTCCTTTGGTACCCCAAAAAAACAGAATAGCTTATTTGAACCATATTAGGCCCTGGGAGATGGGAGGTATTAACTTTTCTGATTTAGAAACTTATATCAAAGCATCCATTTTCAAAATGATAGTAAATTGGATAGATCCAAAATTTTCCTCAGCATGGAAAAAAGAAGTTATGTACTCACCATAATGTTCCATCTGAATAGGTAACTTCATTTGTCTGCACCCTGTGGGTATCAGATCAGTCCTCGGATCCGAGCCGGCAGCTTTACCTAGCTAAAAGATCCAAGCTCCTCCCCTACCCATAATCACCTGCTACACATCCCCCATCCTCAGATCGAGTTTGCCTATAAAGACTCCAGAAGACCCTCGAAAGAGGCCAGTAACCTACTGCCTAACAGAATGAATAATCCTATCCCATGGTTAAGAAGCACGAAACTGGTTAGGGGGAAAGGGGGGGGGGGGTCGGTTGCAGACAAATGAAGTTACCTACTCAGATGGAACGTTATGGTGAGTACATAACTTCTTTATCTGAAGTAGTTAACTTAATTTGGTCTGCAATCTGTGGGACAGAGTCCCCAGCTACCTAGAAACCTTGGGCGGCCCTCAAGGAAGAATATTCCAGAGCACCACAGAGCCAAAGGAAGCCTTACTCCTGGATATCATATCCAATTTATAATAGGAAATGAATGTATGAGAGGAGGACCAAGTAGCTGCTGAACATATGTCGTCTATAGGGACTCTAAACCAGAACGCTGCAGAGGTAGCTATGGATTGGGTTGAATGAGCATGGATTCCCAAAGGTACTGGTTTGTTTGAAGCTAAATAGGCCTGAATGATGCATTGTGAAATCCAGTTGGCTAAAGTAACTTTGGTAATAGGTTTACCTAAAGAAGACTTGGCAAAGGACACAAACAATTGATCAGATTTGCGGTTGGTTGCTGTCCTGTGCAAATAAAAATGCAGTTGTCTATGTACATCCAATTTCTGTAATGTGTATTCCCCTTTGTTCTGGAAATTGGGGAAAAACACTGGCAAATTAATAGACTGATTAATATTCGACTCAGAGGCTACTTTAGGGAGGAAGGAAGGATTAGTCCTGAGAGAAACTCTGTCCTTATGAAATATTAGGTAAGGGGGTTTCATACAGAGGGCTTGAAGCTCAGACACTCTCCTGGCTGAAGTTATTGCAATCAGGAAGGCTGTTTTCCAAGATAAAAATTTAAACTGAGCAGAAGCAGCCGGTTCAAAAGGAGGGCCTGTCAAAGCCTGTAGAACCAATGTTAAGTCCCATGGTGGGACCACAGACTTAACTGGCAGTTTTAACAGAAAGGCGCCTTTTAAAAAAGTTTTATAAATCCTGGTGGAAGCCAGTGATCCTACATCATTCCCAATGTGAAAATGAGAAATGGCTGCCAACTGTACTTTAACCGTAGATGCGCTGGCTCCCTGATGAAAGATATGGGACAGAAAATCAAGAATCGTCAGAATAGGGACAGTAAAGGGGTCTAAGCCCATGTCTTTGGCCCAGATGGAAAAACGTTTCCATTTACTACTGTAGATTTTTCTGGTAGAAGGTTTATGTGCTGCTACCCGAACAGCTTTCACTGGTGACGAGATACTGGGAGTCCTTGCTATCAGCGGAACTGGATCAACCAAGCCGTGAGCTTGAGGTTGCCCAGGTTTGGGGGTTGTAATCCCGCAGGATGAGAAATTAGATCTGGAATGGGATCTAAGATCTAAGGAGGAACTACACTGAGACCGCAGGTAAGGGAACCAGATCTGGCGAGGCCAGAATGGGGCTATGAGGATTATCTTGCTCCCCAACCAATGGGCTTTCTGCAGGAACTTCGTCATGAGCGGAAGCAGGGGATAAGCATAAAGGAGACCGGGGGGGGCCAAGCATGAACCAGAGCGTCTCTGGGGCTCTCCCCTATTGGGGGAATTAAGAGTGAAAAATGCGCTGCACTTTGTGTTTGACAGAGAAGCAAAAAGATCGCAGCAAGGTAGACCCCATTTGAGGAAGATTTGTTTCGCTACTAACGGGTTTAGAGACCACTCATACGTGTGAGGATCAAGCGACTTAGCTTGTCCGCTAGGATGTTGTTCCGGCCCGGAATGTGCGTTGCTACCAGAAAGCGGTTGGTGGAGATCGCCCATTCCTAAACTCTCATAGCCTCACAGCAAAGGGGATAAAATCTAGTTCCTCCCTGTTTATGTACCAGACTACAGCCATGCTGTCTGTCTGAATTGCAATAGTTCCCAGAGGAAGAAGGTCTTGTAGGGCTTGCAATGCCAGAAGTACCGCCCTCATCTCCAGAACATTGATATGCAGAACGGTCTCTGAGGGAGTCCACGTGCCTTGGACGGTTCTGTCCATAGCATGCCCCCCACCTGAGGCGAGAAGCGTCCGTGGTCAACGTGGCTTGGGGTTGAGGCATGACAAACGGTCTCCCCTCTCGCAGCTCCTGAGAGTGAAGCCACCAGAGAAGGGAGTCCTTGCAAACCCTGCTCAAGGGAATCGGGGTGTTCAACAGGTGCAGTAAAAGTGACCAGTGGACCTGAAGAGTCCACTGAAGAATTCTCATGCGCAGTCGCACAAAGGGCGACAGACCGATGGCTGCCGCCATGGAGCCCAATGCTCTCAGGACTAATTCCACAGGTGGGGCTGGGGACTGTATAATTGCTAAAACATGAAGAGACAAACTGCGCAACCTGTCTGTTGTTAGAAAGGCCTTGGGGCGGCTTTTATCTATCTTGGCCCCTATAAATTCCAGAACCTGCACAGGATGAAGGAATGATTTTTGAAGGTTTACAGCAATACCCAGATGTTGAGTAAGAGCCAGGGTATAATCCCTGGCAGAGCTGATGCCTGGTGGAGGCGGTGAAGAGCCAGTCAGTCCGAATGCCCTGAAGTCTCAGGTGGTCTGCGACCACTGCCATGACCTTGGTGAACACCCTGGGGGCTGAGGTGAGGCCGAATGGAAGAGCCCTGAACTGATAGTGACTGGCTCCCAGCCGAAAGCGGAGGAACCTCCTGGATCATCTGTCCATCAGAATGTGGTAGCACGCATCCTTGAGGTCTATGGAGCACATCCAGTCGTTCTCCCGTAGGAAGGGGAGAATAGACTGCAGAGTGACCATCCAGAATTTCTCTTTGGGAATGAACAGGTTTAGAGAAGAGAGGTCTAGGATACGTCGCAGCTCCCCTGTCTTTTTTGGCACTAAAAAGAACCTGGAGTAATTTCCCAATCCAGACTGGCCTGGGGAGATGTGCTGGATGGCTCTTTTTTCTAATAGCTTCGAAATTTCTGAAGCTGCCGCCTCCCTTTGATCGGGTGGGACATCGGGGAGGCGTTTCAAAGGAGGGGGAAGACTCAGAAAGGGAATGGAATAACCTCTGGATATAATTCGGAGCACCCAGCGATCCATAGTAATGGACTCCCAAGTTTGGAGGTGCTCCGACAGATGCCCCCCGACTGCCTCCAGAGAGGGACAGTTGGGTAAGCCCTCAGGGCTGTTGCGTGGGCCTCTCCGAGAAAGGTTCTCGAGACCTGAGATTCCTCAGCCCCCCTCTGCCTCTGGGCCAGTGTCCACCTTGTCCTCCACTGCAGGACGAGGGGTCCGAAGCGGGACGGGACTGCAGTGATTTCCAGAACCACATCTTCTTTTGTCCCCCTCTGGTTCCTCTAGAAGGACCATTGGGAATTAGAGAAGCGGATCCTGACGGCAGACAGCATCTTCCCGTCTTTCTCGCTTTGGATCAGCATGTCGCGAACGGTCTTGCCAAAGAGCGTAGAACCGTCAAAGGGCGCATTCCCGAAGGACACCTTGTCGGGTTCTTCAAAATCGCAAAGGCGGAGCCAGGCATGGCGCCGCAGAGCGATGCCTGCTCCGCTGGCTCTAGCCGCTCCCTCCATGGCATGGGAGAGTGGCCGCATAGATGTGTTAGTAATAGATTTCAGAGTGGCCATGCGAGCCGAGAAGGTGCGTTTGTCCTCGGCCGCCATGGACTCCGGGGGGGGGCTCCAGCGTATTCCTTAATCAAGTCTTGTTGGAGTCTGATGACGTGTGCCATATAGTTCAGTGCCCTTACAGAGAAGGTAGCTGAAGCAAACATCCGCTTTCCAATGCAGTCCAACGTCCGAGATTCCTTATCTGGAGGGTGGACCAAGGAACTCTCCTGCGCTAGTTCCTTCTTGGTGGCAGCCGCCACCACCATGGCATCCACTGCAGAACCTTTAGACCATGCCAACCTATCAGAAGGACTAAGTATCTTGTCTGGCCTTCTGGGAATTGGCTCCACGGTGTCCGGCTCCTTCCAAGCTCTGGTGGTAATTAAGTCCACCAGGGAGTCAGTGGGGGGGGGGACACTCAAGAAGTAGACAGACCTACATCAAATGCCTCCAGGAACACAGACTCGTCCGTGGAAGGTTTTTGGGCAGACCACCCTCCTCTGATTCACAACATCTCCATGATGTCTCCAAAGGAGACATCCTCAGGGGGTGACCTTGGGGAAGTTTCCCCTAAGTCTGTGTCCTCTGTGAGGGACTCAGGGGAGTCCAGGTGCCTCCTTTTGCACTTCCGTTTGTGAGGAACCTCCTCAGTGGGGCTATCCGAGGAGGGCTCACCCACGGGGTCTTGTTCCTCTAAGGGAACCAACTGGAGCGCCGATGCAGGCTGTCCCTGTGGCCAGATGACAGAGGACAGGCCCAAATGCGCAGGGGTGACGGATGGATCCGCAGCCCGGACCAGGGATCTGGAAGTCCTCGACAGCATCCTCTCCACTACATCAAATGTCGAGGGCGAACCGCTCTCCCCTGGCTCCGAGAGTAGCCCCCTCGGCTCCGATGCAGAGATTGGCGGAGCCGAAGCGGTCGGACCCAGTAGGGAAGTGTGCTCCGACCTAAACAGTGCCGAAGACACAGTTCCCCCCATGGATCCGACGTTCGGCTCTCAGCCCCGTGAGCTAGGATCCGACATGCTCGAGGGCATTGTCTGTGTCGAAGTAATCAAGACTGTCGGCGCCGATGGTTCCCCGGGTCCGAAACGGCATGGATCCAAAGACTCCGAAACCCTAAACTGGGTCGGAGAAGGAACGCTCGGGGTAAAGAAAGGGGCCGAGCTCCCCCCCAGAGGGGGGGAGGCTGGAGCACCCCCATCTGCATTTGAGCCTGCAGGAAACGACGCATCATCCGGTCCAAATCAGCGTCGGTCAAGCTTCTGGTGGATCTGGAGGAGGTCGTAGAGGCAGGCCTGGAGGGCCACCTCGAGGACCTCGAGGGAGACTGGTACTCCTCTTCCGGCTCCGGGGAAAAGCAAGGAAAACGGAGCCGTGAATGAGGAGAACCAGAGGACCTCTTAGCGGGACTAGCTACCTTCACTGGCAGGGCAGAGGGATGAAACTCATCCCGCCTTTTATGCCTGTGCCGGTCCTTATCTCTCCTTTTTTCTTTAGAAGAGGAAGAAGAGTCCCCCTCACCTTGAGAAGCAGAGGGAGTTTGAGTCCCCAACAAGGGAGGGGGATTGGAAGGCACGGAAGCCGCAGCCGCGACCGGTGCCTTAGAGGGAGAGGAGGAAGAAGAATCTGGGGGCAACAAACCTGCCAGGATTAGCTTGTTCCTCCTATCCCTGATAGCCCAGGGGTTGAAAGCCGCACAAACCTGGCAGCTGGTGGATAAATGGGCCACCCCCAGGCAAATAATGCACTGAGTGTGGCGCTAAATATACTAGTCGATAAAGGGGGCTAAACAATACACACACACACCAAAGAAAATTTAGAAAAAACGATTTTAAAAGGTTTTTCTAAAACTAATAATTTCTCACCCATGCCTAAGAGCTCGTCTCTAAAAGCTGCTATAAGCCACGGCAAACTAGATCTGAGGATGGGGGATATGTAGCAGGGGATTATGGGTAGGGGAGGAGCTAGGAGCTCGGATCTTTTAGCTAGGTAAAGCTGCCGGCTCGGATCAGAGGACGGATCCAATACCCACAGGTTGCAGACCAAATGAAGTTAACTACTTCAGATCATTACATACTGTCATTTTCCAAGAGGAATGTAAATTAGCAAAAAATATACAACTAAATGATCAGAAAAATAAGCTCTGGTGCTTTATTTTTGTTAACTTGCAATCCAACTGTACCAAACCTACTATTCTAAATTATATAAATTACATTTACAATACATTTCAGAGTTTTGTAAATAGTAACGTTGAAATCAAATTATGGTTCCAGTTATTAACTCCATTTAAAACTACAAAAAACTTTTTCAACAACATTCCTACAGATACCCTTAACTAATGGAAGAGAAACAACTTCATATGTTGGTGTCAATGTATGGAAAATCTAATAGTCTCAGATATGAATCAATTAATTAACACATTTAATTTATCAAGCACTGACTGGCTAGCTCTCAATACACTAATAGCTTATGCAAAAGATTTATGTAGAACAATAGATAATTCCTCATTTAGTTCCATGCCCATATTTATATTTCATTTATATGGAATAATATATGGAGACTTTAACTGGACAAATTTAATTTCAAACTGATATAAAATTATCATCAACTATAAAACAAAAGCTAATCAGAAATTTTGGAATTTCATCACTAAAGATCATACATTATTGTTATCAAATGAGACCAGAAAAGATATATTCTATAAAGTTAACCTCAAATATACAATGTTGGAAAATCTTTGCATGGAAGCTCCTTCACAGAGCCTTTTACACTCCAAGTAAAATAGCTAAATTTAATGACATGAATGAAACATTATGTTGGAGGTGTTCATTAAAATGTAATGCAGATTGGTCTTATATTATTATGAATGTTTTTATATAAAGAAATTTTGGGAAGCTATTGGTGAATTTTTGCAAGCCATTTATACTGATTCTTTTATTTTGTCAAAATTATTAATTCTCCTGAATATATATGAAGCCACTGCTATATATATTCTTTGGACTATAATGGCAGTATCAAAAAAATGTATCGCAAGGAAATGGAACTCAACTATCAGTCCAACTTTTGAAGATTTTCTAACTCTATTGAAAGAGGTATCTTTGTTAGAAATCAAAGTTAAGGAAATGAGAATCTTTCCTAGGAAATGGACCAACAATCCTTGGGAAAAAGTTCTCTCCCTAATTTAGACACTTAAGATGGTCACAAATTAACCTATATAAGAAGAGAAGTTGCAAGAAATCATCATTTATTTGTCCAACTGTTTGTTTAATAATGTAAAGCGTCTATATATGCAATAATGATTTGTACCTCTTATATACAACTGACTTGAGGCCTATGTACATTTGTAAATAGTTACTTAACTTAAATATTTGACTTACAAAATCCATTAACTATTGTTTGTAAAAAAATTATTTCAATAAAATTATCTGAACAAAAAAAAAAAAATGGAACCTTGAGGTGTGAGACAGACAATAGATGGATAAAAGCCACAATGCATCAGAGCTACACACCATCTTGCCTACCCTGTCCAAAACCATGTACTCTTTGTGAGCGTGATTAAGTGGAAAGATGCTGTGGTCTCAGAGTCCTACACTGGACTTAAGGGTTCACAAAGAAGTCTATCTGGAGATTCTTAACCAGTATCATTCCACTCTTCTGGGGACTTGTACATGGAATCAGCCTTGTTGGGAGAAGAATAAAGAAACTTCAAGGCTGCAAATGCAACATCTTCTAAAGCAGGCTATATGGGTGAGGCAAAATAAGACTCCTCTTCCTCCGACATGAAGACAGAGAGAGAGAGAGAGACAGAGAGAATCCCTGAACACTAGGCTCCAGAACTGGCAAGAAAGATTGATGTAACGGCGTCGACTGCCTTGCTTTATAGCACTGACTACCTGATGTCAGTCAACAAGCAACAACAGCTGACGCAGAAAAACACTAACCCTGGTACTCAGGCCAGCCGAGAGCTACCATAGCAGGGTATAACCCACAGGTGATGACTGCATCAGTGAAACATGAAGAACATCAGGAAATGCCAACAGCTATCCACTGTAACTGCAAAGGGTCCCAGATATCAGATTTACCAGTTTAATAACAGTGCCCTGCACTGTTTCACAGTTACAATGCACATCTTGTGGACTACAGTAAATGCAATACTACATGTTTACAGCTGGGCCTTTCATTTCACGAGTCACTGATCTGTGACATGTACGATAGTTCACTCACCACAAAGGATACCACCACCATCATAGGTTCATAGGTGTTTACTAGGCTAATGACCACACGGGCCTTTTTAAGCCTAGCTAAGCATCCCAAATCTCTGACAAGTTTTGATACCCTTGATAAGTGCAAGCATGGGCCTGGGAGATGAACCATTGCATTAGAGGCACAGGTGCCAAACCAGGGATGATTTTCCGATTTCCCATCCAACTGTCCAAGTTGCACCTGAATTGGCTTAGGGAGGAACTCTGCTTCACATAGATGGGGAGCCTGTTCCATAGACGGGATATTTTCTGGGATACATGTCTATCTCTCCAGTAGGTCCTATTTATATCACAGGTAAGGTTTAAGTCTTCAGAATGGGCAATTCTTCTACTGTTTGTTTTGTGGATGTGCAGAAGGTCCATCAGAGTGGGGTCTGACAATGCCCTGTATGCCAGGCATTGATCTCCCCTCAAAAGCCGGTAGGAGACAGAATACAGGGAAAGGGCCTTGAGGCAGTCTGCATAGGACATTACTTATGCTCTGTATTCTTTTAGTGAGGAACTTCTGTCGATGTTCCAGTTGTTGGATATGCCTGGTTAGGTACATACCAAAGGGTGCATTGTACTCAGTGATAGGTCTGATGAATGCCGAATACAGGGGAACAATGACTTCCTTGAACTTGGATGCCATACCTTTGTTTATAAGTTGCGAAACATACAATGATTTCATCACCACTGTAGAAACGCGATGATCAAAAGCTATACTGCTGTGTGTGTCCCTGAGTCCTTGACTATCTGGTCAAGTCTAGGGTGTGTGTTGTCAATATGATAGTTACCAGGGATGGATGACTTCCCAAAGGATACTATTATGCATTTCTTGGCATTTTAGTCCATGGCTCTGACACCAGTTATTTGTCTGTGTCACACGGCTGACATAGGTCTGCTTGCTGCTGTACCCTTGGTCCACATAGCACGACCACAAAGACAGATATACAGCATACTGGCCATTAATTCATAGTACTGGTGATCATATCACAGAGTTTACTTGCTTTTCTCAATGAACTCTTGTCTGCATGATGCTGTCCTAGTGCTCTTATACATCACTCGTTCATTTTGAAAACATCTCCCCTTCTAAGTCCTACTAATGGGCCACCTGCACCACCACTCCTGTTCGAGACTAACAATACATCTACTGGTGGGTACACTAGGTCCTGTGAGACACTTGAGTATCTTGTGACAAGATCCTGTCAGTTTTTGTCTATCCCTGTCTAGTTGTCAGTGGAGACTTCTACTACAGGTCTGCTCCTTCAATTGACAGGCACAGCCAGTCAAACCCTTGCCAAAGATGACGTTGCCACTGTCCTCAAAATGCTGTTGCCCATTTTTATCAAGTACAATGTGCTTTTTATCCCTGGTCCACTGTCATAACTGCTATCTGGTGCTCTTCATATAGTGTGCATCCCTGTGTATGATTCACAGTTGCTTCAGTTTAACAGTTGTGTATACTGCACATTTTGAACTGTATATCTCCTCAGCTGTGTACCACGACTCTTCCACCCATATCTGGTCCTCAGCGCTCATGAATGTAACTTAACCTATATACTTGTGTGTCAATTAAAGATGAATTGAGCTTTCTGGCACTAACAGAGCTTTGGCTTCACTTGAGAGGCCTATAAAGGATGGGGTGGAGGTAATATGTACCATACAGCTATGTATTTTGTGGCCTAGGTGTAAGACTAGTAAGAGTGACACAAGCTGCAAAGTGCACTAAAATGTATAAAGATAAACTTGATTCATCTGATGAAGTTAAATCATGACAGCTGAAATCCATACTGCCTTCTTAAACAAGATATTTCTCAGTATCAGTTGGTCTTTGAGTCTTTGGTGCCTCCTCTCACAGCTGCGGCTACAATTACCTGCCAGGCAACCTCCTTTATGACTAAATCATCTCTGTTACATATAAAAACAAATACATCTCTTCAACACAGCCACAGAACACAGGACATCTGGTCTGCCCATTTCCCTACATATTGCACAAGCTGTAGATCATACTTAAGCAAAAGCTTTTTTTTGCTCTCTTACGTTTGTCTTATCCAGCCATGATTCTATCATTGCTCCTGAGCACATTACATTCTTTGGAAAGCTACCCTAAGCATCATCTATCATTCTCTATGAAAAATGCATCCTTTGATTTTCAGTGAAGTATCTACCCTCTCGTCTTGCAATAGCCTACTTTTGTTCTCCCAATTATTTATTTAAATTTGTTTCCTGGGGTAGAATACTGATTAAACAATGACCAGTTAAAGGCTCAGCCCGTGTTACACCATAAAGTTACAAAACAATGTGCAGTTCACAAATAACAGCAGTCTACATTTATGAGTAAGCAAAGCTAAATTACAATCTTCATTTTCCAATAGGCGGTACCTTCTTAAGATTATGTTGGTTACACTGAGAAGTACTTAAAATATTTGTTGTTTCTTATTCAAAGGTATATGTACTATGTTGACTTAGACAATTGTTCAGTTTCTCTGAATGCACATCACATACTGCTTTTGTTGCCCTGCTTTGAATTATGTCCATCCCTTCTACATCCTCCCAACAGACAGGTCTTCTGAAATGCATGCAGTACTTCAAATGGAATGCCATCAAAGGTCTACAGATAGGGACGGAGACATCTTTGTCATCTACTACTCATTCATCACCTGCATATCCAGGTATCTCAGTGTCCGGCTTGCTGTTTTCTCATGCAGAGGTCCAAGAATCTCCAAGTACTTTTGAATCGAAGATAAGGTGTAAATAAACCCCTGGTCTTTTGGTAGTTTAACTGGCGATGGCCACCACTATTTGTTTCTCCTTCAACATGCAGGCTTATTGTTTTTGGTTTCTCAAATCATTACACTTCATTTATTTTTCTTCTAAATTGAAACTGCTGTGTTTCCGACTTGAAAATAAATCTTGCTACTATGAAGGAGGCTGGTGGGTATCTGGCAAACATAATGTCCCCAGGGAATATCAATCTTCCAAAAGCAGTGGGTCGTACCATGTTTTTTCCAAGACAGCACCAAAAACTAGCATGGAAGTGGATTAAGACTACAAAAGGCAGGACTTCCTCTCCTCTCCATGACACTCATGAAACATACACCAAGAGTCAGTTAGCATCTGTATTACTGAAGACCAATTCCTGTCTGCATCATTTGCAGTTAGCCATGTGAAAATACTATAACATTTTGGTCTAACATTGCTACATACTCAAGTCTGCTAGCTTGAACTGCATTTGAATTGTTTTTACTGCTGTTTTAGCTACTTTTCTGTATATTTATAATAAAAAATTATATATATATATATATATACCTTTCCTGTAACTAGTGTAGTCCAGATTCAGATTTGCTGTACCCAGGACTGTAAGTAAGCTTCTGAGCCCCCCAAGCCCCCCCCCCCCCCACCAAACTTTCTGTGTTGGAGGGAAGCCTTCTAGCTTATCAGTGGGAGTGGTAAGCACTAGGAAACCTATATACCACATAAGGAGTGGTTCTGGCCCAGAAATTGTAGTTATTGGCCGTTTGGCCAGTTTTTCCATATCTCTCAATTTTCTGATTTAAAAGCCCACATTTGCACTTGTTTCCCCTCTTTCTTGTAACTAGTTTAGTCCAGATACAGATTCTTAGTTTTAGCACTTGAATTTTCTTATTCATGATCAGCACTTGTTTAGAACTTGTAAGCACTAAACAACCTACTAATTACTACAGCACTCATCCTTCCTCATTACCTAGAGGAAAACAGTTTTGGTACTTACTTTCCTCACTTGCTTAGAGAAAAATAGCTCTTGTGCTCACTTTCCTCACTTATCTAGAGGAAAATAGTTTTTTATTCAGGCATGTCCAAGGGTCAGATCCCAGTGTTCTCTCCTGTCTATCTGATAAATCTGGGCATCTTGGGGCAATGTAGAAATTGCCTTATGTACACAGACAATCCTCTCCTCCTACCACCCAACACTACAACGTGTGAGAGATGCAGTTATCTAGCCAAACTGGAGGCAAAGCTCATTCCAATCAAGACTGAACTTGACAGTCAAGAGGAGAAGGTAACACTTGCACCACACTGCACTCATCACACAGTCTCAGTAAATCTACACCACCAAATTCCACACACAAAAACACAAAAACATTCGCGGAGGCCATCAATAATAATCTGCTCAAGCAACAGAGACCTCCAAAGCAGAAATGCAAGCAACCTCCATCCCCCAACACAACCAAAATGACACACAGCCCGCAGACTCAGTGTGCCACTCAACCACAGCCAATAAGGCAAAACAACGTACCCAACACACTAGTCATAGGTGACTCTATAGTCAGGCACACTGATGTCCCACTTACCAGGCTAAACAAGGACAAGGTTACTGTCAGCTACCTGTCAGGTGGCAGGATCTGCCACATAACCCAGGCACTCAGGTCACTCAACAAGTACAAATATGACTCTGTCACTGTCCATGTTGGTATGAATGACCTCAGACGTACATCCCTGGACTACATGAAAAGAGACATGGAAAAGCTCAATGATCTTCTAGCCCAGGCAGGTATGCCCCTATCCCTGAGTAGCATTCTGCCATCACCCAGAATGATGCCGCAGTACAAGGACAAAATTACTGACTTCAACAATTGGCTACGCTTCTGTTGCTATTCTAAAGGGATCCAGTATCTATCTGCCTGGGATGACATGGGCGACAGACCAAGATGTTTTGCCAGAGATGGCCTGCATCTGTCACCCCTGGGATTCCGGACACTGGCTAAGGTTCTTGCCACCCCTATAGTGCCTTTTTAAGGCAAGGTTCAAATGACAAATTCACCACCGTAACAGGAACAAGGCAAGCAAAAACTGAGGCTGATGCTACTCAATGCTAGAAGTCTAAATCTCAAAATACACTCACTCAAGGCACTCCTTAAAATGGAGAACATTGATATCTATGCAGTGGCTGAGACCTGGCTCAAGGTTCCAGAGAGTACCCCTGCACTACCAGGCTATAACTCATACCACACTTTTTGGCCATGTAACCTGGACCGAAACACCAAAGGTGGAGGTGTGTCCATATTCATTAAGGATAACCACACCTCCAGGCTAGTTGCTCAGCATAATGCAGCCGAGTTTATTCAAGTGCAACTAACTCTGGGTAAAACTGCAATCCAAATTGTAGCTTGCTACAGATCCCCCACCATGCCCCAGGATTCCCACTCCTCTTTTCTTGATGTCCTGGAAAATATTAGGGTTGAACCAAACACCCTAATGGGCGATTTCAACTACCCCACCATTAACTGGGAAAACTACTCATGTACCAACTCCTTCGCTCAACGCTTTCTGGAATTCATAAACTCCAATGCCCTGGATCAACTTATCCAGACCCCCACCAGGGGCAACAATATCCTAGATCTAGTCATTACCAACATGAGTGACCGGTGTTCCACACCTGAAGTCAACGCCTCATTGGTCCGATCCGACCATAAGCTAATTACCCTAGAAATCCACATCCTGCCCCCACCCCTCACTAAGGAAACCATGGCAAAAAATTTCTCCAAAGCCAGCTTCATGCATCTTAAGACAAAAGTGGTGAACTTCATGACACCCATGCAGATGGACAATACAGTTACGACTACTGAATCCTACACAATTACACTTTATAAGCACTTACATGAGTGCATGGATCGTGCTATCCCAAACAGAACCTAGACGATATCCTCCAAAAAAAGGAAGCCAATCTGGTGGTCCCCTGCCATAAACAAACTGTGCAACAGAAGGAATAAACTGCTGCAAAAGAGAGTAAAATCCCATGAGTGGAGGAGCTCCTTGGTCAGCCTCAGTAAGAAGCTGTAAATCCCTAATAAAATTCTCCAAAGCTAGTTACGAAAACAAAATCGCCACTGATTCTAAAGACAACCACAAAGCATTCTATAGCTATGTCAAGAATCTCAATGGGAACACTCAGATCTGCTCCGAGTTACAGCACAATGGCACTAAATATACAGACCCAACTGATATTGACAACATCCTGGCAGATAGGTTCAGTGTTAACTTTACCCCCTCTCACCCCCTAAAGAGCCCATCTCTATACCGGAAGAATGCAAAGTTCCTGTAATCACGGCTGCACAGGTAAAAACCACATTCTCCAAAGCCAGGAACACAGCATGCATGGGACCAGACAACATCCCAAGGTGCGTTCTACACGGACTACAGAACGAACTGGCACCCCACCTAAGTACCATGTTCAATCATAGCCTCACCTCAGGCTTTGTGCCTGCTGAATGGCACACAGCGACAGTTATCCCACTCCACAAGGGGGAGCCACCACGGAACCTGGGAACGACCGCCCCATTAGCATGACGAGCCTGGTCTGCAAGGCCATGGAACGTATCATCATGGAACTTATAAACAAAGACATTGGTAATCTCCAAACTCTGGACCCCACCCAGTTTGGGTTTGTAATAGGCAGATCATGTCTCCTAAACCTGTTAGACTTCTTTGAAGCAGTCACCAAAGCCATAGACAAGGGTAAGGTGGTTCACACAGCCTATCTAGATCTCGCCAAGGCTTTCAACACCATCCCCCACTCTGGAATTATAGATAAACTCACTAAACTAGGTATAAATCCCTATGTCACAAGATGGGTTGCCAACTGGTTCACTGACAGAACCCACACTGTGAAAGTAGCAGACTCCAAATCTGACTTCACACCAGTGACAAGTGGAGTACCACAGGGTTCAGTCCTGGGTCCTCTCCTGTTTGGTATCTACTTCTCTGAAGTACAGGCTAACACAGAACGTCTTTGGCTAATGAAGTTCGCAGATGACTGCAAACTAGGAGCCATAATTGAAACTCTTAACGATGTGGACATCCTACAAAAGGGCCTCACTGAGACAGATGCCTGGTGTTAAAGCCATGGCTTCAAGCTCAATGCCAGAAAGTGCATTGTCATCCCCTTTGGTAAAAACTCTGTACCCATGAACTACAACATAGGCGGTAGTATACTTAACACCGAAAGTGTGATAAGAGACCTTGGGACACAGGTGGACAGTAGTCTCTCCTTTGATAATCACATTGCCACAGTAGTCAGGAAATCCTTCTACCTGGCACACCTCATCACAAAAGGTTTCTCATCCAGAAAAAAAGAGGTCATTGCTCCCCTCTACTCATTACTCATTAGACCCATTATAGAGTACAAAGCCCCTTCTGGTATGTACCTCACAAGACATCTACAACAACTGGAAAGGCCACAGAAATACCTCACAAAGAGGATTACCAGCCTCAAACAGATGCCCTACGCAGACCGTCTCAAAAAACTCCAGCTTGACTCCGTCGCATATCGCCTACTCAAGAGGTGATCTCTGCCTAACATACAAAGCTATGTCAAACCTAGAGCTGTTGGACATGCTCCACTTAAAGAAATCCCAATCCCTCCGAGCTACACGCTCTAGGGACCTAAACGTTGTCACCACAGTAAACAGAACATGCCGGAGGGATAGATTCCTGTCCCAGAGACTTCCCATACTCTGGAATAAACTACCTATCTATATCAAACAAAGCTCCTCATTAGCACTCTTCAAGAAAAATCTTGATGATTGGATGGAAAATAGGAAATTTACCCCGGGGATCACCTCTGTGGCTCTGCTCGACAGTGGCACAGGAAAATAATCTTCTTGGGTGGCAAAAGCCAGGGTACCTTTTTGGCTGGGCTTGTACAGGCTCCAGGGCCGATAGCCTAGTACCTACCTATGAACCTATATGCACTGTAAAAGACTACCTAATCCAAGGACAGAGTATTCCATGTGGCATCCACCCTCCTCTTAAGCCCTGCCCACAGATATGGCATGCTAACAAGCATTAAGGGATAAAAAGAATCACCTATAGGAGTTTCAAGTGAAACCACCGATTCATAGTCTCTGGGGTACAACATAGAAATCACAACCTTTCTGTGCGCCATAAGGAACATCTGTCCAATGACAGATGGCTCAAACATTCCTTATTTTGTCATAACATTATGCTTTGCTCCTTCTAAAATGTGCAGCCTTGTGAAAAATCTGTGACGATCACACTCACTAAGTAATGCCAGACACTGCAGATGCAGATATCCATTTTTCAGAAAATATGTGTTTGTACAAATCTTTTAACTCCCTTAACAAGTACTAGTAATATCTGAAAATGGTTCTGCTTTCAGTATACCTCTTTCTTGTAGAACTGAGGCTGAAATATACAGACTGGGGCACCCTCGTGACCTTATGCATATGCACTGGTAAATCACACAAGTTGGTTTGAAGGGCAGAGTTCTATGTAAAACTTCAATTTTTGAAAGTGCTCATATCAAAGTGTAACTGGAAAAAAATATATTTTTTTCTGTCCTGATATCACCATTTTCCCTACATGGAAAACAGGCGGTCTCCAATAATTCTGTCAGTTGCATGAATCTGCTTACTAGGAAAGCATAATGCACAAAAAGATTAAGGCCCTACTGAGGAAATTTGCCCCCAGTGGCAGCTGTCATTAGTTTTATCCTCCTGCACAATATCTTAATGAACTTTTACATTAGCTATCCCAGATCCCCATGAGCTAATGAGCTGGAGTCCTGGAAATTAATTCAGAGAATATTTACCACTGATGTAAGACCAGATATAGCTATGCCCAGGGAATGCAAACCAACCACTTACAGAAAAGACAAAAGAAAGCCTAAAAACTGAACTGGTTACTTGCATGATAACAAACAGAACTAACATTCTACTTTTATTCGCTAACAAAAACAACTGCAGCTCTGTTTGTTTTGTCCACTATGGCCAACAAATACAAACATAAAAATTATTTTGTATTTTTAGTTTCCTTGCTGAAACAGCTATATATACCCATGTAATAATAAATGCCCTTGTTCTGGGACAAGCATACTAACTTGCCCTCCTTCCAAAGTCTTTTGTCAGTCAATTCATTGACTTTTATAGAGGTTAAATGCTCAAATCAATCTTGTTATACATGAGTGCCTGGTAGGTTCAGGGGAAATAAATGCCAGAAGAATAATCTAGTCCCCCTGTAATCTCCACAAGAGCAAGAGGAATGCACAGTTACTTTTCAATGTCTTTGCTTCCTCTTAGGTCAGGGAGAAAGGTCAAACCACCAACAGCTAAGCCCTGCCTCCCCCAATAAGGGATGCTGGCATGAAGACAATTAACTACACTTTAATATTGCTGAACAAGGTAGGATGTAGGACAGAGATACGGAAATAAAAGTTCCAAGAGCTATTTCCTCAAGACTCAAAGTATGAAAAGATATGTAGCACTTTTATCTCACCTGCATGTGGAAAGAGGAGGAAACTGGACCCCTCGCTCTTTGCATTCTCGTAGTAGTCTCTCCTTAACATTCCGACAAAGATCAAGCACCCTGGGGAAAAAACACACACACAGACATATACATGATTATTTTTTTTAATGAAAGTACGTCACTTGAAAAGTATTTTTACCCATTAGATGCTAAATCCACATTCAGTTATGCACCCAAGACACACGCAATCAGAATAATTCAGATGAAGATGGAGGTATAACTGGTGTTCCCTTAGCTTTAACATTTTATAAAACTCTGCAGCTTCACATTTCTTCTCTGAGGTCATACCTTTTCTCATAGCTGACAATTTTAAACATCTCTACTCCTTTTTTTAAACTGCTACTGTTCAACTAGCCCTTCGAATGACATTTCTAGTTAATGAAATATATGCAAATACGAGTGTGCATATGTACTCAAACATATACAAACAGTCTCATAAAAATTCTGATATTATATTCTAATTTCTGACATAAAAATGCACAAGTTGACAAAGCAATTACTTTGCCATTCTGTTTGAAACTCGCACACTCTATATCTGTTTCTACTGTGAGACATTTTCAAGATTTTTAACACACTCTTTAAAATACATATCTGTAGCCTTTTTTCCCCACTGCAAGTCCTGTCAACCAACAGTATCTTACTACTAACAAATGTTGCTTATCCAAGGTTTTTCATGTTTAGTTTAACATTCAGTGAAGGATACATTTAGGATGGATTTCTGAGTGTTAAATAGTAGTCTTAATTTTAAATATTTAAAAGCATATAATCATTAAACTACATTGAACTGCCAGCTTCTGAAATTTTTAGTTAATGCTGTTAATTTTATTTCTGAAATAAATATATAAAGCATTACAAAAATTAAGTGATCACACAATTACTGAATTTACACAAAAAAGGTAGGGTTTTGTGAATTCTTAAATAATTGAAGTTATTCCAATAAACCTTAAAATGTATATAAGGGGTTGATTCAGTTTTTATTACAATACTTCCCATAATTACTTAATTTACTAACTGCATTCACAGAAATACACAGGACTAGACTTTAAAAGACTTGCTCTCATTGTGACTCGAGTCACTCTAATGTAATGCTGCTTTGTGAATAA
Source organism: Protopterus annectens (assembly GCF_019279795.1). NCBI lineage: Eukaryota > Metazoa > Chordata > Ceratodontiformes > Protopteridae > Protopterus > Protopterus annectens. The sequence continues at coordinate 1,995,953,239 of NC_056737.1, forward strand.
GCATTAATGTTGCTGCATCTCACATTGAGCACAATGCTTTTAGAATTTTATGGATATTTTCTCTCATTCTTGTTTAATGCTTTTCTTTTATATTTTCAATTTGCACTACATAGAAGAAAATACATAAAAGAATGGTATGCTACATTTAAGCTGTAAAATTCATTGAGCATCTGTTCCTAGTACTGCCTCAAAACTCTGATAAACATTAACAATGTCATCATCTGTCGTACAAAACAGAAAGAATGGTGAGGGCAAAAATCTACAAATTTACCAAGTTCCCTCACTCATTATGAGCCAGAAGGTTAATAACTTAGTTTAACCATGCTTATTATAAGTTAGACCCATTTCTATTATTGTACACAAAGAATAAATGACTTGGAGCTCTACAAGTAAAATGCCATTGTTACATTTTCTCAGTTTATTAACACATTTACAAACTGTTTTAATATTAATCACTCTATTAATTTAGCAACTATGTAAATGTACACTATTTGAACTTCATTATATTCAAGATGAAAATAAGAAAAAAAAAAGCTGAAAAATGCTTTAGGCATTCCACATGCCAATTTTCAAACAAACAAATGCCACACAAGGCTCAAATTAATAAAACATTCTCACTTTAAGTATTTTAGAGTTTAGACAGTATCCCAAAAGAAGCAAGCAGTTAAGAACCAGGACCCTTTAGCCTTATTGTTATCAGCTATTAAGTACCACGTGACCTTCTGGAACTGCTTTAGTCAGCCACTAATCAAAGTAACAACGACTACAATACACAGGCTGTTCTCTGTACAATATTTGACTACCCTTAAAAAAGACGCATGCCTCTGAAGGAAATCTGACAGCCGAGTCAGTATTTACAAAGGTAATTATGTCTATACAGACTCTTGAAATTTTACTTCCAACATTACAGACTCTTTTGAAATTTTACTTCCAACATTTTGTCCTCCAATTCTGCTAGGTCTGTTTCAAAGTCTCACTGACATTTCTGAAAAGGCACCCTCTATCATAGTATATATGAATTATAATCTGAGCAAGAAGAGAATACGGTGAGTTCTTATTGAAGCCTTCTTAAATAAGGTCCTTAACCCACTGACCTTGTTTTACTCTTCATTCTTGTCTGCAAATAAAATTCTGTCTCATATTCAAACAGTACTGTTTTCTCCTTCCTGTGATCTTTAACCTACTTCTTCCTACAGATGTACTTCAGTACAGCTACACATGCTCATGGACAGGGTCTCACCATGGGCAGAATATGATCAGAATCACTCTTCTGAATTACATAAATCTCTACCCACTCACCATTCTGGGTGGAAATTATGATGCACAAAAAAGAAAACGACTGTAAAACCAAAGCACTTTAATTGTGAAACAAATGAAATATTAAATAGTATAATACAAACAATTGGTAAATGTAACTGAGTGCTTTTGTCGTATTCCACGTTCTACTAGACTTCGTCAGAGTTAACTGATCCATAGGGTAACTTTAAATAATAAATTTAATAAAGATAAAAAATGTTATAATAAACGTTGCTATAAATATAAAATGTTAAATACACTACTTACACTTAAATATATAATTTGATTTTTCAGGGGAATATGTCATGTGGGTGAAGCCTCTCTCTTTAAATTACATTTTCATTTCTCCTTCTTACACCATGGTTTATTTAAATTAAATTTAAATGTCAGCTAAATGCTGGTTATTATTGGTGAGTTCTGGGTATTTAAACATCAGTTACCCTATGGATTAATTAACTCCAACAAAGTCTAGCAGAATGTGGAATAAGACGAAAGCAATCAGTTATGTTTACCACTTGTTTGTATTATACTATTTATCATTTTGTTTCCCAATTAAACTGCTTTGGTTTTATGATCATTTTCTTTTTTTGTATAGCATTGGCGTTTTTGTGGTTTGTGCTGGAAATTATGATGCAGTCAGTCAACTGGCATTATCTGTTTTCTTGAGAATGCTCACTTTTATTAAATTACCCCTTTTTTAATAATGTCAAGGTAGTTCTACAAACGGATCTTGTCAAATTACTCTCATTCAAACTACGGTTGAAATACTTTCAATTTTACTGATACGGTTTGCATCAGTTTTCAAAACAATCCCATCTTTTTATATAAAACCTTTGGTCAGTTACTTGTATCAGAGCTATCAGATTGTGCGCTTGGCTCCCTCATTCTCAATCACATTTATACTAGACTCACTCGTAGAGAGTTTGGTCGTCAAATGCATACTCACACTTCACAAAGGATCATTTGCATTATGATGCCTTTCATTCCAAAGGAGTCCTGTGTCAGTCTTTAAAAATCAAACAAAATATATCCTGCTTTAAGTTTTCTGTAACATATTTTGACTTAACCTCTTGCTCATTATTGCTTTTCACAGCATTAACAAAGAAAGTTTACTTTTCTACTGGCTCAACAGCAGACCTCCCAAGAATTGCAGTTTTAGTTATTTACCGTTAGCAGACATTGTAATGCTTATACTTGCCACAAGCTGAGGTTTATGGCATTAGCCATTCAGAAGTAATCGCTGCATATGCTGCTTATTGAAGACACCACACTTTCTAGTAAAAAAAAAGTATTAAGGAAATAACTGCTTAAAAATAAAAGAAGCAAATTTCTTAGAGGATATTAATATACTAGTAAAAACCTGTCATAGACATAACACGTCACTCTAAATTCTCAGTGCATATTGACTGCATGTGGAATGTCTTGTTATATTTCTACATACAAATAATACTAAACTGATTAACCTGTCTGATATTGCAGACGTATGGCTTTGGTCTTTAATACCAGCAACTTGGAACAGCTATCAACCTGGAATTCAGCTAGCCATCCAGTAGGAACAGGCTTTATGGTCTACTTTACATTACTGAAAAAACAGAAACCTGAAGACGAAATGCTCAAGACCACAATAATGAAACTTAGAATACCAAATTGTGCCTGTTTTCACAGGGCAAGGACCCACTTGCTCACTGTGGGGAATAATGCCCTTTCCCCACTGTAGTGCGATAGCGGAGTTGGTATATTTAGTTTGGGGGGAGGCACAGTCCCCCACCTAGGTGGGTTTAGATAGTGTGGTGTGTTGTACTGTAGTTTTGGGCAAGTGTTTCCTTGCCTTGGGAAAACAGATGCGGTTTGGTATTCTAAGTTTCGTTGTTGTGGTCATGAGCATTTCCATCTTCAGGTTTCTGGCTTTTCAGTAATGTAAAGTAGACCCAGGCTTTAATGGTTTATAGCTACCTTATGTATCCAAAGAAGAAGATGAAAATTATTTGCTGACAAAGTACTTAACAAAAAGCCAAGCACAAAAAGCAGGACAGAAAGGTAAAGTGGAGGAGTAACATGCAACTAAATCAAGTGCAAAGAAACATGCTGTGTTGATATCAATACATGACTGCCACCCTCCACTAACCATGGAATTTAGGGTCTACATAAAGATTAGCTCTTCTGAAATCCAAAATGATACTGTACCAGTGATATATCAGCACCCCACACACACACACAAATGAGGGGGACCAATCAACTGAGCTGGAGAAAATAATCAAATGCCTAATAATAGTAAACTGACACTGGGAATTAAGTACTGAAACAGCTTTGATTTATCTGAAGCAATCAAACTACTGGCTCCCCAGGCACAGTACTGGATATCTGGAACTGCTTGCTCTTGTTCTTTAAAACAGAAAAAGAAATATGAAACAACACAAAGAAACTATGTAAATGATTCAGAACAATCACTACAGTAACAAAATTAGAAAAAAAAACAATTTCACAAAGGTGTGAAAACACAAGCAGGTTCAGCTTATCTGTCAGTTACAGTGGGACTGAGGTGCACATCTACACAAAGGGCATGCAAAATGAGTCTGACAAATAACCTTCGCATTCTTGAATACAGTAAACTATGGCAAACAACACATATCCCAGTTTTAATCAGTTTAACCATTGAAACTTAGATATTTCCCAGGATAAAGACAGGGAACACAGTTTCTGTGAGTAAACTAAAGGGAAAAGTGCTGCAATATAATTTGTACATATGTGCACAAATTAAAATTATTCATGACAGTTGTACACATGTACTGGCAATGTTTCCTTGCCCTTGTAAAAGCAATGTCTTTCAGCTTCTCCCATTAGGGGTCGCCACAGTGGATCACCGGTCTGCAGACTGACTGCCAGGGGAGTTTTTATGATGTTGAGTTGCCAGCCCGGCAACCAACCTTCACAGAAGGGACATGCACAAACATGCACCTACCTGCATGTCTTTAAAACTCACTCAACCACAGGGAAGACATGCAGACTCCGCACAGAAGGCACTCCAGCCAAGAATCAAACTAGAGTACCCCTTGCTGTGAGGTGACAATGCTAACTGCTGCACCAATGCAGCCTTGCCCTGGTACATTATATAAACTGGTATAATTAAAATAGTTCAACGTAAATTTAAGTACTAGTGGGAAAAATAATAGTCTTGCTGTGAAATCCCTGTCCGAATGAATAAAAAATCAGGAAAAGTTCAATACAATAATGTGACTGAAGTTCTAAAAATATCTGGGCTGAGGTTATAACCATGCATTCATCCATTTTCAATACTTGCTGGGTTGAGGAGCCTGATCCTATACCATCAAGCAAGGAATATAAGACAGGAAACAATCCTGGAAAAATACCAGTCCATCACAGCTCAAACAGAAACAAACCACACACACAAAGTAATTTTAAGCATCACCAGTCTACCTACCTGTATCAATTCTCAGCAATTTATAATATGTCACCCCTGAAAAGCCTAACAGCAGAGTGATCTCTGGTTTAAGGGAGATCAATGTAGCTTCTCTAAACAAAAGGAAATTCAAGAATGCAAATAGCCTGGATACTTAAAATGCAAAATACTCTAAGAGACGAGATGAAGCAAGCTAAGCAATGCTTCAGGCACATAAACCTCATGAAATTCTAAAATAACTTAACTTCTAAATAGGAGCTTCTAAGAAATTTATGACACGTTTTCCAGTGTGTAAGGTAAACATGACTCCATCAAGGAAATGCACAGTCAAATAAAAGGAAGACCACCCAAGAAAGGCATCTAAGTGTGCAGACACTGAGTTGTGGTGCTGATAAGTCTTTCCCCTTTGTTGGATAAACGTGCTTGGAGAGCGATAACAAAAGTGACTGGCGACTAATGAACTCTGTTCTTCTGACTGGATGAGATCAAGGGTATATGACCCAACACTGATAGGAGGTAGAGTCTTTAACAGCCTACAGTAGGCATTGAGTTTGCCTTCTGCACACAGTAAACATTACAATGATATTGTTAAGCACCTAGAGAATATAGTATTGTATTAGGTAACTCTAATGCAGGTAAAGTGCAGGGATAGTTCTTTGCTACTAAGCAAAGTTGAAACTAGGAAGTCTCCCAAGAATGAATATGTGGACCTTATTGTTCAAAATTATTTTGGCTAAGTCCAATTAATCAGCAAAGGTTGGGGGCATAGCGCTCAATCCTCAACAGCTTAAGAAAGAACAGCTGGGAATCACAAATGTGGCTTTGGCAGTTAATGAAGTAGCTGACAATGATCAAAGTAGCCTGCTGGAAAGTAAATACTAACAATCACGATTTCCATTGAGGTTTATGACATCATTTCAAGTCTTTCAGTGGTATAAAAATAAAGAAAGTATTGATGACTGATATTAAAAAAAGCACAGCTCACAAAATCCGAATATCCCATTTCACCCTTTCTATGGCAAGAATTAAAAAGAACACAAAAGTGGGGAAAAACAACTTTAAAATATTTTCCAGATTCAGAAAATGTGTTGTGCACAAAAATAACTACACATTCCATAAATCATACTCATTTTAAAACTACTAGTGATTTTCTTTTTTAGAGAGGCAAGCCCCCAAAATCCCTATGTATGTGTGTAGGGGGTATGTGGTTCCCATTAGACCCTACTTTTTCATTTTCAATCCAGGGCTGCACAGTATTGCTTTAATGCATTCACAAGACAGTCTTGTGGCAACAAATGTAAACATTGTTCTTTCTTCTCCAAGGATTTCAGTGAAATTTGCATTCAGAAGAAACAGCAGAAAGGGATACAGGAATTGTCCATGTCAAGAAAGAAGTAACACATCAGCCTTCTACCTTGAGAAGGTGGAAGGATACAGCCTCTCAGAGTGGCAAAAATGCCAACTGCTGGAATCCACACTCAGAGAAGATCCTGACAAGATAAGATTGCCATATCCTTGGCTCCACAGAAAGGGCTAGAACTGCAGGTCAGGGGCACCATAAGCAAATTCACTTCTGCAACATGAATGGCTGTTACAGAAATGCCCCTTTTACAGCTGTCTACCAGATATGCTCAGTTTCTCTGTACAGTGGGTACTAGCACATGCCACCCTGATTGTTTATATACCATACTCCAAACTGGAGCAGGAGAGGCACTGCTGTCATTTCCCCTCTTCTAGAACTTTCATAACGAGAAACACAGAGTTTGGCTCAAGTTTGTTTACACTGAGGCTCCTTTTCAGGTTTCCACATCCATGAACCATTAAGAAGCCAAGGCGTGCTCTCCAACCTACAAAAGAAGCATTCATCACCAGAAACTAAGAAGTGATCTGATTCAGGAAGGGAAGACCCAGGCTGAGTTGTACGAAAGTGCCCACCAGCTCAGTAACAAGCATCTGAAGGCAGAAGATCTGAGAGGACATGGGGACTCTTCAATCACTGATAACTCAACACTCGCTATAACACAGGCATGCTCAGGTGGGTGAAAACAGGCTTGAAGACCATGGCTGCCATCATGTCCAAGAAATGCAGCAGGGTCGGAGATGGGATCCTCCACTGTGTCCTCACCTAGCAGGAAATAGCTATGGTCTTCTGGGTCCTTCAGTACAGAGAGGAACAGCTTACACAGCAGAGTGCCCAAATTTGCTCTACTTACAGGCAATACCTTCAGTAAAGCTTAGAGAGTACTCTTCCTAATGTAGAGTGATCTGGGGATAGAGACTGCTGAAGCCAAATGCACTATCTTAGAGCCCCCCCACCTAAATGGGCTACCATCAGTCATCCAGGGTAATGGAGGAGAAAAGTAAAGTTATTTTGGCTGCAAATCATCTGCAACAACAGCCAACACTCTCTTAATTACTGTGGGAAGCACAGAAGAGTCTGAAAGGCAGCTTGTTACTAAAATGCGATGCACAAACAGTGAATTAAGAGTCTCCTTTGTAGACACCAGATACTGACATGTCAGAAGGTCCAGACAGTAATGAATAACTAGTAAAATGATGAAACCACTGGTGATACCAAAGTAAAAAAATAAAACAAATAACTAAGTGCTTTCACCTGTGTAGGGCATCTTCAGAGTCAGTTTTTCACATCTAAACACAGCCTTTAAATATGCATTTCAATTAACACATAATTAATTGCAATAAAGCTGTCCTTTAAACTTTTTGGTTTTAACCCTTAACTGTCATTGGTATATTTGTAAAAACACCAAATATTCGATAACAAACCAATGTTATTTCAATACCTAAACTCAAAACATACATTTGAAATGTACAGAAGAGTCTGAAAGGCAGCTTGTTACTAAAATGTGATGCACAAACAGAGTGAATTAAGAGTCTCCTCTGTAGACACCAGATACTGACATGTCAGAAGGTGTCCATGTCCGAAGGTACCATCCGGGCAACAAGAGGAAGCAAACTTAAACATGGAGAGTCACCAATCGCAACCTCACAAACAAGACATGGTCATTAAAGCTGTTCAAGCACAAAATGAGATGCAAGTTTCCAGTCCCCTTCAGAACAAGGAAAAGGAAATTATAAAGTGATCTGCCTTTCTCTGAAGGATGGTTAGTGAGCAAAACACCTATGAAGAAATCCAGGTCTAACCAACAAGTCCTTCTAATGGTCTGATCTCTGAGCTTAACAAGATAGCTTTAACTATGTCTTCCTAGATATGTGCTCTCCTATGCCTACTACCCTAGCTACATCGACACAAATGATTACAGCAACCAACATGGAAGCCTGCTGTAGAAGCCATTGTAAAGGTCTTCATCAGATTGTCTGGATTCTAGATTAAAACAAGTCAGTCAATGTATCTATTGCCTAAACCACTAGGGAGGACTGAAATTACTACATGGAAAATGTTATGGCTAAGACCTTTCAGTTGTCAAAGCAGAAAAAAATACTTTTGCTAATCCGGTCCAAAGCCTTAGTCTCAGGCAGTAGGGTCTAAATGCAATTATGTCTCCGGGACCTATGCTGGACTAAAGCAAAGGAATTTTTGCTATAATGTTTGGTCATGATATCATTCTACTTGTTAGGGGGCCATCTTCTTAAGGGCAGAAGCAGCTAAATCCAGATGACACCCATTCCTGATACAAACTAACTGTAGGCTATAATCCAAGGGTCCTCATCCTTCTTGTCAATGTACTGATTCAGACATACACGGGAGAGGGCAAAGGAGCCACAAAAGAGTCAACAGATGATTTCATTAGACTGAATATCTTGTTAAAGCTGAAGGGGTCACGCATTGTGGCGCTAACAAATGGGATGACTTACTCCCTTATTTGACAAAGTTAAATGCCTCCTGATCTACAGAGTCCCATTCCTGCTTCAGTTAAGAAAAGAGAGACCTCCCTTAACCACAGCGTCATAATAGAATACCCACATTTACTTGACAATGATTGCTGTAACTTGTTAGAGGTGAAAGCCAGGGATCAAGAAATGAGATCTCAGCACCTGAGAAAGCATTTTCTCAGAGATGACACTAGACATGAAAGGGCCTCTACTGGGTTTGACACTGATCTCAACACAAGCTCCAAACACATTTGTTTCTGCAAAAACGGGTCCACTGGATATCAAAGGGCTGAAGAGCAACCAATTTCTGGGTCTTCTACATGGGGTCAACAGGTATTAAAAGGACTGAAGGGACCCTCCCATACTCCGCCTTGCAGGCTCAAGAAGCAGCCTAGGGAACATCAGAATCTACACCATCTTTCTTTCAGAATTTTCTTCAAACCACTGAAAATTGCATAGGACGGTGTTTCTTTCAACCTTCTAATTGTGGGGGGGGGGGGGGGGGCTTTTTAGTGTTTCTTCTGAGAAGCAAAATAAGGAAGCTCTTTGAGCCTTTCTCTTCTCCATATGATCCCAGAAAACTTTGTGCTAACATTAACGCAATAAAAAACTCACAACACACATTCTAAGGAGAATAATGAACTGCCTGAAACTAAACAATCCATAAAGAAGACAGTGTAGCTAAGTCCAATCATTCTGTAAAAGCAGTATAAAATACTAGAGTATGAAGGGTATGCCCATTTATTTTGCTGAAGCTTCTTTGTTTACAAAGACAAGCACTAATGATTGTAGAAAGAAAACAGGAACAAAGACTGCTCTGAAGATAAACTGGATGATGGTCCCCTGGCAGACAGGAAAATGCATCATCAGAAGATACCCAATTGAATAGTCAATGCAGAAGAAGGAAAATGTGTCATTATTTTTGCCTTGGTACAGAAGCTCAAAACATGGAGCTATGAATGGCTCTCAAGAATCATGCCATAAAAGCATCCTATCATTGATGGCACTGAGACATTCTAGAAACCTCAGTGGCTTCTTTAGTGTCTGTCAAGAGATGGCATCTGACTTCTGTTTAAGGTTAACTTTCTGCAACCTGTCCAAACATTGGGACACCTGAGCTGAATGGTTAATCTACAGAAATTCTTCTCAAGTGGTAAATCTAAAACGACTTCATCAGCAGGAACAAAAGGACACATTCAGGAAATTTTTGAGGACTCTTTGCAGGAGATCTTTCTCTCTAAGTGCTGACATCTTGAAAAGAAAAAAAAAATTCTAAGGACAAAATCAATAAAGAAAATGCTTGTTTTTAAATTCCAGCTGAAGTGGAAGAAAAATTATGATCATTAAATTTATCATCTTTGGGAAGGACTTCTCTTTGCTTTGGCAAGAAGACAGAAAGGGCATTCAGGAATATTCCAGGTCTCTTTTACAATGATCTTTAATTAATTCATTTATTGCCATTTGTTTACGAAGTGATAGTCCAACTGGGCATACAGTCCCATTTTCAGCAAAGGCCCGAGCAGAAAAGCTCCATGAAATAAGAAGTTATGTACTCACCATAACGTTGCATCTGAGTAGGTGACTTCATTTGTCTGTAATCTTTGGGTCTTGAATCCGAGCCGGCAACTTATTTCATAGCTTAGAGATCCGAGCTCCTAGCTCCTCCCCTTACCCATAATCCCCTGCCAACCCTGACTGACCTCAGATCAAGTTTGCCCGTATACAAAAAAGCCGAAGGCTAATACATCCCGAAGGATATAATAGAAGGACATACAGAAACAAGAACATTTCTGAGGGCCAGGGGGAAGGAGGGGGGGGGGGAATGGTTGCAGACAAATGAAGTCACCTACTCAGATGGAACGTTATGGTGAGTACATAACTTCTTAATCTGAAGTAGGTACTTCATTTGTCAGCAACCTTTGGGACAGAGTCCCCAGCTACCTGAATCTTGGGTGGCCATCATGGAAGGATGTTCCGGAGCACTGCAGAGCCAATGGACGCTCTCCCTCTGGAGATAATGTCCAGCTTATAATGTTTGATAAATGTATGAGATGAGGCCCAAGTGGCTGTGGAACAAATATCATCCAGTGGAACTCTAGATCTAAAGGCTGCAGAGGTAGATACGGAACGAGCAGAGTGCGCACGAATTCCCTGAGGTGCAGGCCTCCCAGAAGTGTCATAGGCCAAGAGAATACACTGTGAGATCCATCGTGACAAAGTGATCTTAGAGACAGATTTACCTAGGTTAAATTTGGAAAAGGAAATGAACTGGTCGGATTGCCTATGACCAGCAGTCCTGTGAATGCAGAAGCGCAGTTGTCTGTGCACATCTAAGGAATGAAGTTTGTATTCTCCCTTGTTCTGATACTTAGGGAAGAAAACTGGTAGGTTAATGGACTGATTGATATTGGCCTCTGAAGTCACCTTGGGAAGAAAAGAAGGACTGGTCCTGAGGTACACTCTATCCTGATGAAAGGCCAAGTATGGGGGTTTCACACAAAGGGCCTGAAGCTCGGAAACTCTTTTCGCCGAAGTAATAGCGACTAGGAACGCCGTTTTCCAAGAAAGGTACTTAAGATTGACCAAGGCAGCTGGTTCAAAAGGGGGAGCTGTCAAGGCCTGTAAAACTAGAGCTAAATCCCAAGGGGGTACAATTTCACTGATAGGAGGTCTGAGAAAGAAAGTACCCTTGATAAAGGTCTTACACAATTTCGCTGTAATCAAGGGGCCTGATTCATGCCCCACATGGTAATAAGAAATAGCTGCTATTTGAACCTTGACCATAGAGCAGCTAGCCCCCTGATGGAACAGACCTGTAAGGAACTCCAAGACAGACGTAACAGGGCTGTGAAGGGGTCTAAGTTATTATTCTCCGCCCAGATGGAGAAGCGTTTCCACTTACTACGATAGACTTTCCTAGTGGAAGGTTTATGTGCTGCTATGAGAATGGCTTTAACCGGTGAAGAGATTCTGGGAGTCCTGACTAGGAGTGGAACTGGAGCAGCCATGCTGTCAGCTTGAGGTTGTCCAGATTTGGGATCGGGAGGCCTAGGGGATGAGATATTAGATCCGGGAGGGGATCTAGAATCCAAGGCGGATTTAACCAGGTGAGACCACAGGTAAGGGAACCACATTTGACGAGGCCAGAATGGGGCAATGAGGATCATCCTGCTCCCCAATCGACTGGCTTTCTGTATGAGTTTCAGCATCAGGGGCAGAGGAGGGTAGGCATAAAGTAGACCGGGGGGCCAAGCATGCACCAGAGCGTCTCTCGGGGATTCCCCGACGGGGGGAATTAGAGCGAAGTAGCTGTTGCATTTCGTGTTTGAGGGAGAGGCGAAGAGATCGCAACAGGGTTGCCCCCACACGGCAAAAATTTTCTTCGCTACCTGGGGGTTGAGAGACCACTCGTAAGGGGAAAGGAAGGTGCGGCTGAGTCTGTCCGCCAGTATGTTGGACCGTCCCGGAATGTGAGTTGCAACAAGAAAGCGGTTGGTAGAAATCGCCCATTCCCACACTCTCATGGCCTCTCAACAAAGAGGATAGGACCTGGTTCCCCCCTGTTTATTGATGTACCAGACCACTGACATGTTGTCTGTCTGTATCGCAATAGTCCCTACCAGAAGAAGGTTCTGTAGTGCTTGCAACGCCAATAGCACCGCCCTCATCTCCAGGACATTGATATGCAAGGAGGTCTCTGTGTCGTTTCACGTGCCTTGGACTGTATTGCCTGCGCAATACCCCCCACCCGAGGCGAGAGGCGTCCGTGGTCACCGTGGCGAGGGGAGGAGGCATGGAGAAGGGACGTCCCGTACGGAGATCCGGGGATTGGAGCCACCATACGAGAGCCGTGCACGCCTTGCTGATGGAAATAGGATGGTTGAGGGGGTAACGATGAAACGACCATTGGACTTGAAGGGTCCATTGCAGCACCCTCATATTCAGACGAGCCAATGGCAAAAGAGTAATTGCTGCCGCCATGGAGCCTATAGCCCTCAGGACCAATCCCGCCGGTGGAGCTGTAGATTGGAGGATGGCCTGCACATGCAGCCTCAGGTTCTGAAGACGTTCCGCGGTCAGAAATGCTAGGAGATTTCTTGTGTCCAATTTGGCCCCTATAAACTCTATCACCTGGGTAGGAGCAAGACAGGATTTGTTCATGTTGATGGTGATGCCCAGCTGGGGGGCCAACCAGAGGAAGTAGTCCCTCGCTGAGCAAAGTAGATGCCTTGTCGGGGCGGTCAGGAGCCAGTCGTCCAGGTATGGAAACACCTGCATTCCCTGGAGTCTCAGGTGGGCCGCTATCACTGCTAATACTTTGGTAAACACCCTGGGGGCTGTGGTGAGACCAAAGGGAAGGACCCTGAACTGGTAGTGACTGGCTCCTAGCCGGAAGCGGAGAAACCTCCTGGATCGTCTGTCCATAAGAATGTGGTAGTACGCATCCTTGAGGTCTATAGAGCACATCCAGTCGTTCTCCCGCAGTAGGGGGAGAATGGATTGAAGAGTGACCATTCGGAATTTTTCTTTGGTTACCGACAGGTTCAGAAGGGAGAGGTCTAGGATTGGTCTCAAGTCCCCCGTCTTTTTTGGCACCAGAAAGAACCTGGAGTAAAACCCTAATCTGAGCTGGTCTGGGGGGACAGGTTGGATGGCTCCTTTTTCTAGCAGCTGCTGGATCTCTGCAGCTGCTGCCTCCCTCTGATCGGGTGGTACATCGGGGAGGCTTTTGGTTCTGGGGACATGATATATGGGAATTTGGTAACCTCTGGATATGATACGAAGCACCCAGCGATCTGATGTGATGGACTCCCAAGCTGCCAGGTGCTTCGAGAAATGCTCCCCAACTGCCTCCAGAATGGAGCAGTCGGGCAACCCCTCAGGGTTGTTGCGTGGGTTAGTCAGAGAAAGGTTCTCTGGACCAAAAATTCTTCGGGCCCCCTCTGCCTCTAGGGCGGCGTCCTCCTTGTCCTCCTCTGCCACGGAAGGACTGGTTGGCTGGAGCAGGCTGGAAATGTTGCAATTTCCGGAACCACATCTTCTTCTGTCCCTTTTGGTTTTTGGAGAAGGACCTCTGGGGAGCAGAGAAGCGGACTCCGACGACAGACAACGTCTTCCCGTCCTTTTTGCTCTGGACTAAAGTGTCGCGAATGGTCTTGCCAAATAAGGCAGAACCATCAAAAGGGGCATTTGCAAATGACGCCTTAAAGGGTTCCGCGAAGTCATAATGTCGGAGCCAGGCCTGGCGCCTCATGACTAGGCCTGCTCCGCTGGCTCTACCGGCTCCCTCTGTAGCATGGGACAACAACCGCATAGAGGTATTAGATATCGATCTTAGAGTGGCCATGTGAGTGGAGTACAATTGCTTGTCCTCTGCCGACATGGACTCCAGGGGGGAAGCAGCATACTCTTTGATAAGGTCTCGCTGCATCCTGATAATGTGTGCCATATAAGTTCAGAGACCTTACTGAGAAGGTCGCTGAACTAAAAACCCGCCTCCCCAGGCGATTCATAGAGCGGGACTCTTTGCTCGGTGGATGGACCAAGGGACTCTCCTGAGCCAATTCCCTCTTGGTGGCTGCCGCCGTCAACATGGCATCTACGGGGGGACCCTTGCTCCAGTGGGATCTGTCCGCAGGGGGGCTCAGAATTCGATCGGGGTGTTTGGGAACTGGCTCCACAGTGTCCGGCTCCTTCCACACCCTGGTGGTAATAAGGTCAACCAGGGGGTCGGCCGGAGGGGACACCCAAGAGGTAGACGGTCCTGCTTCGAATGCCTCCAGGAACACGGACTCGTCGGAGGAAGCCTTGGGGACAGACCCCCCCCCCAATCCTGAGCATTTCCATGATGTCTCCAAAGGAGACATCTTCGGGGGGTGACCAAGGGGAGCCTTCCCCTTCATCCAAGTCCGTGTCTTCTGTTAAGAACTCTGGTAGTCCACGTGTCTCCTCTTACACTTGTGCTTATGAGGCACATCCTCGGGGGGGGGGCTGTCTGAGGAGGTCTCACCAGCAACGACCTGTTCCAAGGGAACGACCTGAGACAATGAAGCAGGCTGTCACTGAGGCCGGGTGCTGGAAGCCTGACTCAGCCGAGAGGGAGTGCGGGATGGAGCCGAAGCAAGAGCCGGGGGTCCGGATGCCCTCAACAGAGCCCTCTCCACTGCATCAAAGGCCGTGGGGGAGTCGCTCTCTCTGGGATCCGAAAGTCGACTCCCACTCAGATCCAATGAGGGGATCGGAACCGGCGCCGAGACCATCGTATCCGAAGGACCCGTGTGCTCCGACCCGGACGAAGCCGAAGGCACACAGAATCCCACAGATCCGAAGCTTGGCCCACGGCTCCGAGAGCACGGATCTGACAAGGAAGGACCCGACAGACTCGAGGGCAGAGTTGGATCCGAAGTACCCAGTACTGTCGGCGCCGAACCACCCCCGGCTCCAACGCTGCCCGGCTCCGTACGCTCCGAACCCGAAAAGCGGGTCGGAGAAGGAGCTATCGGGGCAAAAAAAGGTGTTGAGCTCCACCCCGAAGGGGGGGGGGGGAGGCATGAGCACTCCCATCTGCAGCTGGGCCTGGATGAACCTTCGCATCATCCGGTCCAAGTCCGCATCCGAAAGGTTGTAGGTAGATCTCGATGAGGCCACCGAGGCGGGCCAGGAGTGGCGCCTCGATGACCTCGACGGAGATCGGGTCTCCTCCTGCTCAGGTCCCGAAGAAAAGCACGGGGATCAGAGCAGAGGAGGAGGAGACCTGGAAGCCGTGGAGGGAGAAGCCCGCTTAGCTGGGGGGGCCGAAGCGGAGGCCTCGGCCTGCCGCTTGTGGTGCTTCTCCCTCCTTTTCTCCCTCCTGGCCTCCCTCTCCCCTGGCACAGCAGTGGGAGTTTGAGTCCCGGCCGGGGGGAGGGAGGCAGGAGTGGCCGCCACCGAGGACTGGGGTGGTGTCACGGGAGTACCGGAAGCCGAAGCCAGATCCGAGGGCAAAAGTCCCGCCAGGATCAGCTTCGACCTATGGTCTTTCAGTGCCCTGGGGTTGAACCCCACACAAATAGAACACTCAGAGGAGAGGTGTTCAACCCCAAGGCACCGAACACACCGAGTGTGGCCATCCGCCGGTGAAAGCTTATGGCCACACTCGGTGCACTTTGAGAAGATAGGCTTTGGGGCCTCCGACATAGTTTTTTTTTTTTTTTTAACAACAAAAAAGATTTAAAACTATGACTAAACTACCTCACATAGACTAGGCCCCAACACACAACAGTCCACACACACACACACACACACACACACACACACACTACGCACCAGCAAAGGAGGGGGAGGAATTACACTAAAAAAAAATAAAGGTACACTGACAAAAAGGGAATCTAACCACACGCAAACAGTTACTATAAATAAAATGTGAAACATATGGATTTTTAGAACAAAAAAGTTGTCACTTAACTACCACACGCCAGGAGCTCAGGAATCTAGAAGCGTACGCAAGAGCGGCAAACTAGATCTGAGGTCAGTCAGAGTTGGCAGGGGATTATGGGTAAGGGGAGGAGCTAGGAGCTCGGATCTCTAAGCTATGAAATAAGTTGCCGGCTCGGATCCGAGGTCAGATCCAAGACCCAAAGGTTGCTGACAAATGAAGTACCTACTTCAGATCAATAATTACAATAGCACATTTATTGTAATACAGTAAATAGTCACATATTTTTGTAACACAACAGTTTTAGAGTAATTTACATTTTATTTATTTATTTATTTATCATTTGTTGACCGGGAAAGTCCGACTAGGTTCCACAGAGTCTGTTTTCAGCGAAGGCCCGGGGAGAAATGCTCCAGAAATGCTATGTTTACATAGTCTTTATTACCTAAAAACAAAAGTGAGTCAAAAGGAAAGTTAAGAGATTCTGCCATTTAAACCTTACATTCAAACAACTACCTTGTACTGGAATTACCAATGTTTTTTTTTTCCTCTTCAGCAGAAGAGATTCTTAGCAGTGAAGTTCTTGGTTGGGAACACACAAATTCCCTCCCTGGAAGACAGGGAACCAGAAGAACATACTCTAGTAAGTAGAAGCTAAGGAGAACAATCCACCCCTGAGAATAGTTCCTTCTCAAAGGACTCTAGGGATGAAGGCAAGAAGCTTCCAGAACGATATAAGAACTTATATTTAGATATAACAGAGGCCTTATATTATGATATAGCTGCATACCTTGCCAGAATGTACAACATAATTTACACTGTGCTTTGCAGATCACTACGTAGGACTGGGGAAATATAAGCATTATGGTAACAGAAGAAACTGTAACCTGCAGGTCTGAAGAGAAGGTTTGCTTATATACATATAATTATGTAGCTCATCCACTAAATATATGGTGACAGTGCAATGACACTCAATGAATGTAAACCAAAATGGTTAGCATGAAATTTGGAATCTTTTAAGTCACTGGTCCAAAGAAGCCTTCAATAATAAGGCCCAGGACAATGCTAAAGATTTTGTTAATGATTCATAGGTAGGTAACTAGGCTATCGGCCCAAGGGCCTACGTAAGCCTAGCCAGCAAGGTACCATAGCTTAAGCCACCTAAGAAAGTTATTTTCCTGTGCCACTGTCCAGCAGTGACACAGAAGTGATTCCTGGGTGTATTTCCTATTTCCAATCCACTCATCAAGATTTTTCTTGAAGAGTGCTAATGAAGAACTTTGCTTGACATAGATGGGTAGCTTGTTCCAGAGTATAGGAAGTCTCTGGGACAGGAGTCTATCCCTCCAGCATGTCCTGTTTATTGTGGTGACAAGGTTTAGGTCCCTAGAGCGTGTAGCTTGGAGGGATTGGGATTTCTTTAGGTGTAGCATGTCCAACAGCTCGGGGTTTGACATAGCTTTATATGTTAGGCAGAGATCACCTCGGAGTAGGCGATATGCTACGGGTAGGGCATTTGTTTGAGGCCAGTAATCCTCTTTGTGAGGTACTTCTGTGGCCTTTCCAGCTGCTGCAGATGTCTTGTGAGGTACATTCCAAAAGGGGCGTTGTATTCTATAATGGGTCTAATGAGTGACAAGTAGAGGGGAACACTGACCTCTTTTTTCCTGGATGAGAACCCTTTTATGATGAGGAGTGCCACGTAGAAGGACTTCCTGATTACTGTGGCGATGTGACTATCAAAGGAGAGACATTAGCAGATCTATCAAAGCACAAGCAACATCTCCCAAGTTAAGTTGTCAAGCGTTACATTGGATGCAAAGCTCGGTTTCTCTTAAGTGCTGACATCCTGAAAAGAAACTATATTTTTTCAGGGTTGAAAAGAAGAAGAAAATGCTTCTGCTTTTTTATTCCATCTCTAATAGTCATTTGTCATTTATTATCAAAAGTCATACAGAAAAGGTAGTAACTTGG
This sequence comes from Protopterus annectens, assembly GCF_019279795.1. Taxonomy (NCBI): domain Eukaryota; kingdom Metazoa; phylum Chordata; order Ceratodontiformes; family Protopteridae; genus Protopterus; species Protopterus annectens. Next base: position 1,995,971,193 of record NC_056737.1, read on the forward strand.
ACCAAAAAAAATAAAAAAACATACATTGGTATAAAAGCCATCTTTTAATCTGAAAAACATTTCTCTATTTTTCACTTTTTTTGCCTGTGCATATACCCACCAAGTCCCTCCAATATATCTTAGGTCCATTCACTCTCCTACAGTGGGAATCCCCGGTACAGTGACAAGACAACCAACCTTAATGGTTATAAACCGGAAAGCCACAGAAGTGGCATGGGCTCTCACAAGCACCTGCATCATCACAGGGCATCCCACACCTACCCCTTGTGGGGGTGTGTGCTAGCACTCTCATACTTTGATGGATACTGTTACTACTTTGGGTCTGTCAAGCCAATGTCAACAGCCCTGACCTTTTCAGTGGCATGCAAGCTCTTGCTTGCAGGTGGCAATCTGAATGGTGGAACCATCATTCCTCCCAGGATGGACAAGCTGGTGCCAGCCAGCCATCCAGTTCTTGAAACATTCAAGCCACCATTTAAACTTGGGTCATATCTCCACTGTAGTCACAGCTAGGACCTCAAAAACATTAATGAAAAAGAAGACTTAAGATTTTCTCCCTTCTAAGAAGTTGGCTGAAAAAAGGATGAGGTACATTTTAGCAAGGTGATATGCAAAATTAAAGGCAAAGCACATTTTCCATATACGAGATGCTTCTACAATGTTCAAATGACAGCACCTTTCCTTCCACTACTGGTCTTCCTCCTTTAGCATCAATAACTGAAAACCAGTCAGAAAAGGCATGGACATACCAAACAGAAGAGCATGGGAATATATGAACAAGCTGGCTAAAAAAATGGATAGCACATTGTGATAAACAATCTGAAGTACCAAAACCAAACTAACTTCAAAAAACTCAGACTCTGTAAATGCCAAACACGAAGTTTTTAATGCAGAATACTGCAAGACAGATGCAAAGCTTTCAGGGTAAGAACCTTTCTTCAGTTAAACGAAAGCTTTACATCTGTCTTGCATTATTCTTTATAAAATCTCAACAAGCTGCCACTGCTTGCCAGAGATTTAAGATTGGACTGCCTGCTGAGTGAAGTATTCTTGAGGCTCGGTCGTATCAGCTGGACAGTCACAGACAAACTGAGCAGCACAGTCTGACCAAATTCTCAGAACGTTCACTGTATAGTCATGTTATGTGACTTTACGTGCAAAAGAAGTACAACAAGAACTAGTGGAAGAATTAGTGTGCTTCATGTGCTCCTCTGATGGATCTCAAACCCAGCTTAAGTATGACTGCTTTCATTTGCTGCTCACACCTCTGGATGTCAGTTTATTATGTCATGCATGCTGTACTTTAATGTAAGGTCAAGTGATCTGGAGAAAATGGAAAAAGGGAGTTTCTTCATTTTTGAATGTTTTCTCTCTTGTCTGAGTCAGTGCAATCTTGGCTGCAATATATATATATATATATATATATATATATATATATATATATATATATATATATGATAGTCTGATTGGTTGAGGTGAGGTGATTATTTTACTTTTCAGATGCATTTTTTTTGGTTGTTTTGCATCTCATTTAAGGAGGATGCCATATTTCATTTTAGACCTCAGCTAGTGCTTTTTAGATTTGCATATTAGGAAGAGAAATGCAACTAGATGCCATTTCTGCATGACAGTATTTAGCACCCACATGTCTGTAGTAGCACTGCCAGATATAAACAATACACAGTGTATGAGGATGTACCTTTGAATCCAGAAAGGTTCTCACCCAGATGCCACCTGACAAGTCCATTATATTAACTACACTCTTGTTGCAAATATAGTTCTTTCTGGGAACTCTGTGTCTCATTTAGAGACCACTTGTTCTGTCAAAATCATGCACTTTAACAGCTGGTTTTGTCGTGTTCTATTTTATCACACATTCTGTACTGTGTATAAACTACTGAATCTTAGATTAGATGACAAAGTAATGAGAAACGCAACATTTTCTGTAAATTATACTTTCTCTTCACTTTGGATTCATGTAACCCTGCTGGAGTTAGTATACTTGGTGATGGAAGCTGAACGGCACAGAGAGAGAGAAAAACAAACCCCCTGCAACAATGATACTTTTAGGATTACTTGTGTTAACATTTTATGCAAGCAATATCACTATGTTTAGACATTACATTTAAGATAAACACTCTTCAATAAGCCAGACTTGCTGTTTTACTATGAACTCATTCTTGTTAATTTATCTGTGGATGAAAACCACAGCATTAGAATGTTGTGTGGCAGTAATTTGCAATCTAAAAAGCCTCAGTAAATATTTCGTTTTTTTTTTTGTCTCATCAGCCCCACCGTCTAATCTTCCTGCCCCCACCTCAATATAACACCATGGGTCCATTTGCTCCCCTATCGGCACATGCACACAGTGGTGCCCTTCATGTACGCATCTGCATTGGCTCTTTCTGTGATTAGTGGCTTCTGTATCCTTTATTTCTGGGAACTTGTTAACCTAGCTTAGTAACCTAGTAACCAGTCCCTTCACAAACCTCCACCAAGATGGTGACTTAGCATTGCTCACTCAAGTCCTACATCCCTGGACAGTTCTTAACATCTACAGGCCTGTTCCACAAAACATGGTTGCTGCTGGCAGGGATAAGGCTCCACCCCTATGTACCACAGATACATCTTCAGAATCTATATTTTTTCATAGAGGAAAATATACATGACTTTATGGAAGTAACTGATAAAAATCAAAGAAGAATTGTCCCATGGTGAATGCAAAAATACCTATATCATGACAACTGTTTACTCCTCTCACCCACTATATACTTACACTATCTACTTACCACCTTTTAGGAAATCTAGTAGCGTACTAGAGATCAATATTTGTCCTAGCCACAAACAATGACAATCTGTGCAACTCGGCCTTACACGATTATTCCAACAAATACCTTTTCACCAGATACAGTCAAATAACATCCAATCTCTTAATCCTTTCCAGTTCACTAAAACCATATGTTGGCACAAACACCGAAATTGAAGAAAAAAAATATTTACTTATTACTGGTTCTGTATTATTACAAAAATGTATTAAACAATGTTGCAAGAAATTCATTCCAGAAAGGCACTTAACTCTATAGTAGCTCCCTTCCTTAATTTGTTGATGTACCACTACTCTGAGGTAGGGTATGTACATGTACAACAAGCTAGCCTGTCGATTCATTGTCCCATTAACCATTTGGCCAATTCAGGGTCATTGGGGAGGCAAAGCATATCCCAGCAATCAGTGGGTACAAGGCAGCAAAATTTACCCCAGAGGGGGCACCAGCCCACTGCAGTGGACACAAAGACAAACAAACAAGTACACCTTTAGGCAGTTGGTGGTGGGGGACTCTTCCATTCACCTTTGGCATACTATGGGACACAGAATAAACCAGAGAACCTGACAATTACAAATATGAACACATGCTGAACAAGCACATTTTGCAAAGAAGGCACTAACTGACAGCCGAACTGAAAACTAACAGCTGTGGGGCTGCAGTGCTAATGTCTGTACCACTGTGCTGCCCAAGCTAAACAGCAGAACATTGCCAGACAAGCATACTCTGTTCCAGTACACCAGACACTGGCTATTTCACAACATTCTGCCTCTCACAGAAAGAGAGAAAACACAAGCACTTATTATGCAAAGTGCTTGAGATACTAGCAAAAAAAAAAAAAGTTCCAAGCATGAGAAAAACCCTACTTGAAATTAATGTCTTCACTGCACAAAGTTATCACCTTGCAAGCAAGATTTCCACAGCTTTTAATTAAATGAAGACTTGGTTTGATGCATTTAATTTGTTATGGAGAGCTGCACAATTTTAATGAGCAAATCTCAGTAACACAACGGTTCATATGAATATTATTTTCCTTCCCAGAATAAATATCTCAGCGTCAACTAGCAAATTATGCTTACATTGTTAAAGGGTGGGAACAGGTAATAAATACTTGAAAAATAAATACAATAACATAAAAAAACAATAACATGAAAATAACAGTAATATTTTATGAGTTTTATAAATCTGCTAGCCTACTTGCTTAGTGGACATTGTAGTCTTCCACCTTAAATCTGTGAAACAGCAAGCAAATTAAGTGGTAAACAAAACATGTTAGATCATACAGAGCCTTTAAAAACACTCTTTCAAAGAATTCAACTGGCTCTTCTTCAAATTACATTTAGTTTCAAGTAATGTCACTATTAGAAACAAAAACTGCCATCATGTATCTATTTACCTGTCCCAGGGAACCGAAGTTTCAAATGATTCTCCAATTACATAATAATCCAAACCCAGGTCCTGAAAAGCACAGATAATACAATTGTGTGAAATAAAATAACAGATTTAATTTATTCTAAACTCTACCTTTTTATAAATGTGAGTGTCTGTAATATTTGACCAAAACTAATGGCTGTAAGTACAAAATATGAAAATATTTAAAATACATTTCACTGTCAGATTAAATTTCACAGATAAACTTTTGTTGCGTCCTGTCAAAATTATGAGAACTATAAGCATTTTCTGTTATAATAAAAACTGAAAGTGAATATACTCTGAAACCAAACAGCCCAATTCTCTTACTTCTTCCACTACCAGTGCACTGTATGCAAGCTGATCTGACATGCCACTTTTTCTTCTCCTTATGAATTTTGTCTGGAAGCAGACACACTCTTTCCAGGTACATAAAGGAGTCACAGGCTCCAGTATAAGAAAATGCAATGCGCTATTACTATGTAAACGAGTATACAATGGATAGGCTTGGCAGCCAAGTCACACTCAACATAAGGTTCACAAAAATGGAATCTCAACAGCTCCCAGAAGTGTATGAATCAATGAAGTCTGACTCCCTCCCCTTCTAAGATTCCAGAACAATCTGTGCTCAAGGGTAAAATGCTGTAAGAACTTCACAAGCATTCACAGAATTCACAAACTGTTTTAGAACTAGAAGTGAATATGGCACTGTGCCAATACAGTACTTGTTTTTTCTTTCACATTACTAAACATTAATGCCCAAAATGTCAGATCTGTTAAACAACTTTCTACATTACTTTGAAGACGCATCATTTTGTCTTGAGGTCTCACTTGGAAGCTTTCTTTTTCAAGTCCACTGTTAATTTGCACCACTCAAAAATGACTGTAAAACTTTCTTGGTAAAATCCTGCAACATAAGCTTTTTCAGAGAATGTCTGTGAAAAGGTAACAGTCTAACTCTTCAAAGCATGAGGTAGTCTCCCACAGAAATGTTCGCACAGCAGATGTCAACGATAGGGCCATCTCCCTCTTCGGTAGTACACGTTTGCTGATACTGTGCAATTAGATACTAGTGGTGCTTTGAGATAACTAATCCATTTTAATAGAAAAGTATGAAGGCAATTTTTTATTCATATATTTTGGAATAAACCAACTTTTATTCAAGTAACAAATGAGCATTATATACAAACCTTAAAAAAAATATTAAAAGTTGCAATAAATCTAAACAATTCAGTCCCTCTTTCCAGCTATTACATATGGCTAAAATCTTAACCACTCTTTATAACAGAATGTCTTGCAATTTCATTGTAAAGATTTCAAGGCTTTGTGTTAGTATAGTACCTCGCAGGATGTGTAGTAGTAAATCTCACTTAAACCACGCCCACTGTCCAACAATCGGTGTCGACTTGGTAAACTTAAGTAATATTCATACCTATAGAAGCATGAATATTCATTGTCTATGCGTAGTTTACCCTTTTCCTCAAAGTAGTGCGATCTTGGTGTTGGTCTATTTAATTTGCGGGTGGGGGGGGTGCAACAAAGAGTAGTTAAAGTGCTATTTCCTTTTTTTTCAAACATCTTTATTGAATTATCACTTGTGACATAGGCAAATTTACATTCATATAAAAGTAATCAAACTATAACATACATTATACTTCACATATACTGCTATATCATATAACCTAAGCAACATTAAATAAATTGTTCAATTCCTGCCTTTTTTTTTTAAAGAAGAAAATCTTTATTAAATCATCACTTACTACACAGGCAATCATACCTTTATATAAATGAAAACAAACCACACCAACACAATCCTAATAGCAGGCATTTTACATCACAAACCATACTGACACACTCCCATTTGCAAACAATACACATCACTTATAATCTACTCAATCTTTTTCAGTCCAACATTACATAGCTCATTCCTGCCACCTTTTAAACCTCATTCCTCCCTTGTATGTATTGTTCCCACAATTCCCATTTTTTCCTATGTAGTTTGCTCCTACCCTTTTCTAAAGATCTCAATTCCAGTTGTTTTATATCTGTTACTATATTCACTACTTCTAATATAGTTGGTTTCGACTTTGATTTCTATTTTCTAGTAATTGCTTTTTTGGCAGCCACAATTATTAGACACAGCAAGGCCTTTAGCATTCATTACCCGAACACGTCCTTTTTTATTCGTAGTGAGTCACAAGTGGCAACTATCAAGTTTCATTACAAAGAATTAATAAATTGCAAAAAGATGCATCGATTCCAGTTACTGTGTGCATGATGTCACACACAAATCTGCACAAATTTCAATCATGCATTTTTCATACGATGACACACCCTTTTCACCTGTCAGTCATTAAGACCATGCCCACATCTGCGCAGAATGGCCTGTGAGGTACTATACTAATTCAAAGCCAATTTCAATTTATAAAATTTCAATACATATGAAATTATTTAAACTATTTTAACCACAAGCTGCAGTCAGCATTAAACATTTCATAAGATACCATCTTTTATAAACAGTTTCTCAGCCTATTAGGGTTGCCACCTCTCATTGTGGCTATAACTGGAGAAAGGCCACACCCCTCACATCACATGTAACCCCACCCATTTCTGCCCTTCTACAATCCATGTTCCACCCATTTTGTGACGTATTCATGACGTCAACTGATGGGGAACACCCTCTTTTTCTCTCTCTGATGTCTCCGTTCTGCTGATTTACTATGCATTTCTGTAAAAAAAAAAAAAAACAGTAAATCTGCCGATTTAACAAACTCTGATAGTCTCTTTTTTGAAACAGAATACCGGAGTTTGTACAGCGTTTTCCAGACTACTGGACAATCAGTTTGATTGCCAAATAGTCCGGAACAAAATGGAGAGGTGGCAACCCTATAGCCTATGCATAAAGAATAGTTGTGTAAAATCTTACCATAACCATAGATGTCCTTCTCTTCCATGTTGCAGTATTCATGTTGTGGGATTTCCTACCCTCAGGCGACTCGTACGTCGGCTCATATACAAAAGCTTCAGTTTGGCTGTTGCAGCTGCTTGGGATGTCACACGTAGGGCCATAAACCAGGGCCTTTAATTGCGATGTCGGCATGCAAAATCCTCAGAACTTGAAGCTCAGCAGGTAGAGTGGAAGGCTCAGCAGGAAGAGGTGCCAGTGTGGTGTCAGGTATGGGACCCTGGGGTCCTTCTGTACTCTATATATATATATATATATATATATATATATATATATATTTTTTCCAGGGTGAGAGGTGTATGGGATTAGGACCTATGGACATTTGGGATGAAAAGACAATGATGAGGGGGTTACTGGAGGGTGGGAAGGAATACTGCAACATAGAAGGACATCTATGGTTATGGTAAGATTTTGCACACCTATTCTATGTCCTTCTATTCCTTTGTTGCAGTATTCTTGTTGTGGGAGAGTACCACAGCTTAGTTGGAAGAAAGGGTGGTGGATGCAGAAGAGGATTCTACAAACCCCTGTAGGATTGCCCTGGCGAATCCTGCACGTGCTCTAGAGAATTGGTCTAACTTGCAGTGTTTGGTGAAAGTGTGGATAGTGGACCATGTAGCTGCTTCCACAATGGAGGAAGTGTCCAGACCTTTTAGGAAAGCCTTAGATGCGGCCATTGCCCTGGTGGAATGGGTTTTACTCCTACTGGGGGATTTTTCCCATGGTGGGAGTAGCAAAGACAGATGGCTTTCCTGATCCAACATGTGATGATTTGTTTGGAGACTGCCTTTCCCAATGCTCTGGGATGGAAGGAAATAAAGAGTTGTTTTGATTTTCTAATGGATTTAGTTTTGTCCAGATAAAACCTTAGTTGTCTGTGTACATCCAGGGAGTGCAGTATCCTCTCCCCTTCACTGGTGGGAGAGGGAAAGAAGGTGGGAAGGCAGATAGACTGGTTTAATGACAAATAGTTGACCACCTTGGGCATAAAGGAGGGGTTAGTTCTCAAGGTTATCCTGTCTTTGTGGAATGTAGTATGGGGGCAAGCCATTAAGACTTGTAGCTCAGAAACTCTTCTGGCTGAGGTTATAGCCACTAGTAGAACTGTTTTCCATGTACACATCTGGAGAGAAGGTGTCCCAGCATGTTCGAATAGGTGTTGGATAAGCTTTTCCAGGATGAAGTTAAGGTCCCATGGAGGAGGAATAGGCTTTTTTGGAGGTCTAATGTGTAACACCCCTTTAAGGAAGTTTTTTACATCGAGCCTGGCTAGCAAGGGAGGGTCTAGTGGAAAGCAGGCTGATATAGCGGAAAGATGTACTTTCACTGAAGAATAGGAGAGTCCATTTTTATCAGTTAACACACATAAGTAAGAACTAGGAGGGGGTCCGCAGTGCAAGGGTCCCTTCCCTTGTCTAGACACCATTTAGTAAATCTTTCCCGTTTAGCTAGGTATGATTTTCTTGTTGTAGGTTTCCTGGCCTCCCTCAGGACTGAAAGCACATCCTCTGAGTAATGGTGTCTGAATGGGATCCAAAGTTTATCACCCACAGTGTCAGGGATAACATCTGTAAGTGTGGGTGGATGAGAGTTCCCTTTTTCTTGTGTCAGAAGGTGCACCTTGTAGGGTAACTTGTAGTGATTGCCCTTGGCTAAATTGTGAAGTAGGGGGAACCAGTGCTGCCTTGGCCAGTAGGGAGTCACTAACAAGATTTTTGGTTCATTTCTCCTGATTTTCAGGAGGACTTTCTGAATCAGTGGGAAGGGGGGGGGGAGGCATAAAGAAACTTCCCCTCCCATGAGATGTTGAAAGCATCTACCCTCCATGAGATGTTGAAAGCGTCTACCCTCCAGGCTAGAGAGGAGTAGGTCTTTGAGCAGAAGGTCTGCAGCTGCCTGTTCTGGGGGGAGGTGAAGAGGTCTATTTGAGGAGTGCCCCACTGGTGGACAATGTCTAAGAAGACCGTCCTGTCCAGCATCCATTTGTGCTGTGGAGAGGATGTTCTGCTTAGAAGATCTGCTTGCTTATTGTCCTGCAAGGGAATGTAGGTTGCCTGCAGGGACAAGTTGTGGCGAGAGGCTAGATCCCATATCAGCAGGGTTAGTCTGCGGAGCTGATATGGCTTTGTCCCTCCCGGTTTGTTGAGGTACCACATTACAGTGATGTTACTATTTGAAGAACCCCTGGAAGAAGGAGAGGGGTAAAGGTTTTTAGAGCTAATAAGACTGCTGTCATTTCACTCACACTGATGTGTTTGGCCCTCAAGGCAGGGTGCCAGGTTGCTTGAACCCTGTAAGATGATAATGTGGCTCCCCACCCTGAATCTGAGGCATCTGTATGCGTTGGTGGGGTGGGCTGTAGTGGAAGTCCTGGGTTTAGTAGGACTTGTTTGATCCACCAACTGATCTCTTTCTTTAGACAGGGAAGGAGGAGAATTAAAACTTGTAAAACACAGTAGCCAAAGAGAGAATAAGAAATGGTACTTTCAGAAGGGTCCAAGTAGAGGCAATAATAAGTAGCAGTCCGACACAGCTGCAGGTAAAATCCACAAAACTTTAATAAAAACAAAAAATAAGAGAGTAATCGCTTTCACGGTATATTCCTAACGTTTCTTCAGACTGAATACTAAAGAACACCAGAGTCAGTATAGAGACACACACACATATATATATATATATATATATATATATATATATATACAGTACATTGGTTTGGTTTGAGTTTTTATGTACTGGCACTTTAACCATTGTATGCTTAACTGATGTGGTGATTGTTTTATGGAAGTGCGATTTAAATGACTCTGGTGTTCTTTAGTATTCAGTCTGAAGAAGTGGTAGGAATATACCGTGAAAGTGCTTACTCTTTTACTTTTTGTGGATTTTACCTGCAGCTGTGTCAGACTGGTACTTATTATTGCCTCTGCAAGGAGGGGGATTACTTGCTCCAAGTGATTCTGGTGCTGGGACCAAATTTTTTTAGGTACCACTATAGCTTGTGCATATGCATTCTGGCCAGTGGGAACATAGGGATGGTTGTTTTCATTAAGCCCAGGAGTCGAAGGAATTGCCTTGCAGTTACTACCTGTGTCTGTATCAGCTCTTTGAAGTGGGAGGTCAAGGACTGGACCTTGTCTTGTGGAAGAAAGGCCTTCATTCTGTCCGTTCGGATTCTGCAACCCAGAAAAATCTTGTCCTGTTCTGGGTTCAAGGGGGACTTTGGAAGGTTGAGGGTGAACCCTAGATTTTGTAGAAGGGACATGGTGAAGTGCAGATGATCTGAGAGGCTATCTTTGGACTCTACCAGTATTAGGATGTCATCTAGATAGGGGTAAATCTGAATTCCCTGAGTTCTGCAAAAGGCAATGGCCGGGGCCAGGCATTTTGTGAACTCTCAGGGGGCAGTGGACAAACCGAAGGGCAAAGCAGTAAATTGGAAATGAGAGGAGGGCCCAGAGAAACGCAGAAATCTTCTGTGGGAAGGTCTGATGGGTATGTGTAAGTAGGCCTCCTTTAGGTCCAAGGTGGCCATGAAGGCCTTGACTGGTATGAGAGGAAGCAGAGTTGGAAGTGACAGCATTCTGAAGGTGGGCACCTGAAGGTAAAGATTTAAGGAGGAGAGGTCTAAGATGGGTCTCCATGGACCATCTTTCTTGGGGAAAAAGGAAGAGACAGGAGTAGAAACCTTTTTCTTCCTGCCCTGAAGGGACGGGTTCTATGGTACCCAGCTTCAGAAGGTCTGTCAGAACCTGTGGAAGGAGATGCTGTTGGGTTTTAGGAGGGAAAGGGATGCCTCTCATGGGTGTTTTTTCTTTCCAGGAGAGGAAATATTCTTTTTGTATTACGGATAGTACCCATTTGACCGAGGTTATGGTTTCTCAGAAGGGGAGGCAGTGGGAAAGGCGGACTGAGAGTGGTAGGGGGCCAAGGGAGTCATGCACTGTTGGGACCTCCTCTGTCCTGAAAAGGCTATCTTGGTTGAGGATGTGGGGCAGCAGTTCTGGAAGTGGTGGGTCTTCTTGCACCTCCTCTAGATCTGGAGGAGGAAGTACCCGCCTGGGCTGGGTTTCATCTTACAAAGGTGGCTTTAGCTGGATAGTTTCTGTAGTACTTCGGAATGGGGGGACACCAATAAATGTTTTATGTCCTGCAATTCTTCACTTTTTTCTTGCAGATTCTTAAAAAGATCTGCAGATTGTTTTCCAAAAAGGAAATTGTGGTCCAGGGGGGGGCATCCAAGATCTTTGACTTAAGTCTTGGGGGAAATTTTGAAGTCTCAGCCAGGAGTATCTCCTGAGAACTGAAGTAGATGCTGCAGAGTGAGCAGATGCTTCAGCTGCATCTAATCGAGTGTCAGTAAGTTTGGAGGAGATATCAGTCTTAATGGGGCAGTCAGGGATAGTGGCCAGCATGGAAGAGGCTTGACAGACCAAGTCCAGAGCATATTTGGTCATATGTGTCGGATAGTTAATGACCCTGAAAGCCAAAGTGGAGGAAGTGTAGACCTTCTTACCAATCCTATCCATAGATTTGCTGTCTTTATCTGTGGGTAGGAGTGAGGCTTAGGGAAGGAGTCTGGATTGCTTATCAAGACAGGTGACAATCGCTGCTGGGTCTGCTAAGGGTGGTTTGACTAAGAATTTCTGCTCATCACGCACCTTGTAAAAGCGATCTGGTCGCTTGGGGGCAGGTGTCTGTGAGTCTGGAGTCTTAGATGCAGAATTAAAGGCATCCAGGTATGCAGGCAGAACTGGTGGAACAGAAGAAGGGGAGGGGGATTGTACTTGAAGCTCAAAATACCTAATTTGGGTATCAGACATTTGTGAGGTATCCCATTTGAAGTAATCTTTCATTTTGGTGATAGTCTCACCAAATGTGATATCCTCAGGGGGTGAGTCTCCCTCTATAGATTCCTCATCAGCAGAATAATACTCCTGGGGTGAAGCAAGTTGGGAGGTGTAAGATACTGAGTCCTCAGAGGAGGGAAAGGATGTATCATGCTCTTCTTCCCTAACCTGAGATGTCGGGGGAGGGGGGGCTGAAGCAGGCCTAGGGCTGAGCAAAGGTAAAGCAGTGGAGGATGAGGCTGAAGGCCTTAGGGCCATAAAGGCCTGCATCAGGGAAGTAGTGAAGGACTGTCAATCAGGTAGGCCTTCTGCAGTGGGAGAGGCATACTTGGTTGTCTGTTTCTTTTTTGCTGGGGTAGATGCTGGAGCAGGCCTGGAATTGGGTTTGGTAGGGACTGTATCCGAAGGCGGGATCCTGGTCGGAGGCTCCACAGATTCTGGTTCCCTCTTGACCTCAATGGTAGTCAGGGTCTGGGATGGCTCCGGGGATGTGCCAGTCATCAGCTGAGCAACGGCTATCACAAAGGTAGTTGTTGAAATCGAAGGATCTGCCGAGTATCCCTCGGCTCCTAAATAGACAGCTGGTGGGGCATCCAGTAACAGAGTGGCAGATGAAGAGGGCCTAGGAAACTTGGCCTTCTTGAGTGGAGGTTCTGACGCGGCCTCCAAGACGGAATCCATCCTTAGGGCTAACCACTTAAGGCACTGGTTTTCTAAAACAGAGGTTAAGCACAGCCAGATGGCTGCGTAGGGTCTTCGGCACAAATGATTGACAAATGGAGCAAGCGGTATGGTCATGCTCCCGGCCTAAGCAAAAAAAACACACCGATCATGGGAGTCTTTATGGGGTATCTGGCCTTTTTACCTGACATCGGCTATAAATTGCTACAACAAACCAAGCCTAAGGAATAACAATCAGATATGAAGAAAAAAATCCCAACAGGTTACTTAGCTTTATTGAGACATCTGATGTGATGGAGCGGACACATGATGCATCTGTCGTCTGCGGCTGAAAAGTTCTGAGGATTGTGCCTGCAGACGTCACATTTAAGGCCCCTGGTTAATAGCCCTACGTGTGATGTCCCACACAGCTGCAACAGCCAAGCTGAAGCTTTTGTATAGGAACCGACATACGAGTCGCCTGAGGGCAGGAAATCATACAACAAGAATACTGCAACATAGGAAAAGGACGACATTATTAATTTATCTGTCTGCCTAAACAGCTACACAATGAGCTCCACTTTCTGTATAATTTTCTTTTCGACTCACAAGCCTCTTCTTCTCCATTAAGTTTGTAAGTGATTGAATAACATTTCCTACTGAAGGTGGCTTACTAGTTTTCCACCCTTTAGTTATTGATTTCTTAGTACATAAGACAATCAAATAAAATAACTTCTTCACCAACCAAGAAACCTCCTAGATTTCCCAAATCATAAAAAATAAATATAAAGTATTATGTATGTTGAAGTACCACCTGGCCACAACATACCTGAATGAGCAATTCCCCTAGTGCCTCCTTAAATTGAGCCTGCTTATTACAACCCCCAAAATATATGTAGCTAGTCGGGTTCCCTTCACATGGTCGACATTTCAGAATGTCGACATTCATATGGCTGAGACCATAAGATCAACATTCGAATTGTCGACCATGCGGAACTGGCATCTCTGTACAGTACGGAATGGAAACATTTCCATCTTCCACACTGAAGTGCGATCTTGGAGTTGATATATTTAAGTTCCGGGGTGTGTGGGGGCAGAGCAGTGTGAAGATAAGTTTTTGTGTTTTTTTTTATTTTTTTCTTCTATGGTCGACATTTCAAATGTCGATCATAAGGTCTCAGCTATATGAATGTCAACATTCTGAAATGTCCATATGAAGTAGATCAGGCCAGTCCCCTACCTCACCTTCTATACAGAGCCAACATTAGGGTCTGTTCCTGGGAATACTTTATTAATTCGGGCAGGGGGTAAAATTACTTGCACAAGCATTTCCAGGCAAAAATACAGAATTTCATTAGCCTGGCAGCTGATCCTAAAAATTTCAATGCATGAGGCTATCTAACAGATGCAATATCAATATGCAGTAATTTCTCCCAGATCGCTCTATGTTTAGTAATCACTGGGTTTCTAATCCAATTTAAGGCACAGGAAGTCCTTACCACTAACAAACTAGTTGGTGTGGTAAGCCCATGAAAATCTAATATGTTCTTCAATGTTGTATCCCCTCCCCTTGTCAGTGGGCCCCCATCTTGTAACCCATTTAACCATACAAGACAATGGAAGTCTAGCAGTCTGCGGCACCTGAAATTTTACCTGCCCTTCTTGTCAAGTCAAAACTTAGCTGTCAACTATTATAAGATGCCAGTGAGTCAGAGTGGTATTAAACTTCCTACACTGTCAGAAAAAGAATAGTTGTGTAAAATCTTACCATAACCATAGATGCCCTTCTCTTCCATGTTGCAGTATTCTTGGTGTGGGATTTCCTGCCTTCAGGCGACCCGTACGTCGGCTCCTATACAAAAGCTTCAGCTTAGCTGTTGCAGCTGCATGGGACATCACACATAGGGCCACAAACCAGGGACCTTATGTGTGATGTCTGCACGCACAATCCTCAGAACCTGAAGCTAAGCAGGCAAGGTAGATGGCCCAACCAGATAGGCTGCCAAAGGTGACATGTATAATGCCCTAGGTCTCTTCTGTAATGGAGAGAGGCATCAGGGAGTAGTTAGACTGGTACAGTCTGTGAGAGGGAATGATGGGTGGGCAGGAATACTGCAATATGGAAGAGAAGGACATCTATGGTTATGGTAAGATTTTACACAACTATTCTATGTCCTTCTGTTCCATGTTGCAGTATTCTTGGTGTGGGAGAGTACCACAGAGCTTAGTGTGATAAAAGGGTGGTGGATGTAGAAGATGATTCTTCAAAGCCTTGTAGGATTGCCCTGGCAAATCCTGCAGGTGCTTTGGAGATTTGGTCCAGTTTATAATGTTTGGTGAGTGTGTGTATGGTGGACCATGTAGCTGCTTCCACAATTGAAGCTGTGTCCATGCCTTTTTGGAAGGCCTTGGAAGTGGCCACTGCTCTTGTGGAGTGTGCCTTAACCCCAAACTGGAGGAGTTTTTCCGTGACGTGAGTAGCAGAAATCAATTGCCTTTCTAATCCAGGATGCAATGGTCTGTTTGATGACTGCCTTGCCCAATGCCCTGGGGTGGAAAGATACAAAGAGTTATTTGGATTTCCTAATGTCTCTAGCCTTGTCCAGGTAAAATCTCAGTTGCCTGGGACATCTAGGGAGTGGAGTATCCTCTCTCCTTGGTTAGTGGCAGAGGGGAAAAAAATTGGGTAGGTGAATGGCTTGATTTAGAGACAAGTCATTGACTACCTTGGGCATGAAGGAAGGGTTAGTTCTCACAGTGACCCTGTCTCTATGAAAAATGGTGTAAGGTGAGCATGCCATTAAGGCTTGTAGCTTGGAAACCCTTCTGGCAGAGGTAATAGCCACTAACAGTACTGTTTTCCAAGTACAAAACGGTAGAGGGGCTGTATTAACAAGTTCGAAAGGGGGCTGGGTGAGTTTTTCCAGGATGAAGTTCAGGTCCCATGGAGGAGGGTCTGATGTGTAAGACCCCTTTAAGGAAGTGTTTCACATGTAGCCTGGCTAACAAGGCAGGATCTAGAGGTAAGTAGGCTAATAATGTGAACCTTCACTGATGAATAGGAAAATCCACCCTTTATAAGTTGACACATATATGAGAGGATTAGGGGGGTATCAGCCTCGTAAAGGTCCCTTTCCTGTCCCAGGCACCACTGAGTAAATCTTTCCCAGTAGGGAGTCATTAGCAATATTTTTGGTTTGTCCTTCCCGATTTTCAGAAGGACTTTCTGAATCAGAGGGAAAGGGGGGGGAAGGTGTACAGGAACTTCCCCTCCCAAGTGAAACTGAAGGAGTCTACTCTCCAGGCTTGTGGGGAGTACGTCTTTGGGCAGAAAGTCTGCAGCTGCCTGTTCTGGGAGGAGGCAAATAGGTCTATTTGTGGAATGCCCACCGGTGGACTATGTCTAGGAAGACAGTCCTGTCCAGCATCCATTCGTGCTGTGAGGAGGATGCTCTGCTCAGGAGGTCTGCTTGCTTGCTTGTCCTGCAAAGGGATGTAGCTGGCTTGCAGGGATAGTTTGTACTGGGATGCTAGGTCCCAAATTAGTAGGGCTAGCCGGCACAACTGGTATGCCTTGGTGCTTCCCTGTTTGTTGATGTACCACATTACAGTGGTATTGTCCATCACTAACAGAAGAGGACCTGGTAGCAGTAGGGGTAGGAAGATCTGAAGAGCTAAAAGAACTGCTGTCATCTGCTTTACATTGATGTGTTTGGTTTTCATGGGAGGTTGCCACTGGGCTTGGACTCTGTAAGAGTGCAAGGTGGCTCCTCAACCTGAGTATGAGGCATCTGTATACAATATTTGTGTGGGTTGGAGGGGCTGCAGTGGAAGGCCTGGGTTTAGATCTACTTGTTGGATTCCACCAAATGATTTCCTTCTTTAAACAGGGAAGAAGGGAATAACTTGTTCCAAGTGATTCTGGTGTTGTGACCAGATATTTCTGAGGTACCACTGCAGTTTTTTCATATGCATTCTGGCCAATGGTAGCATGGGAATGGTTGCTGCCATCACTCCCAGGAGTCGAAGGAATTGCCTTGAAGTGACTGTCTGGGAGAGCAAGACTTTCTGGAAGTGGGAAGTTAGAGACAGAACCTTGTCCTGTGGGAGAAAGGCTTTCATTTGTTCTGTATTGATTTTGCAACCTAGGAATATCTTGTCCTTGTCTGGGTTCAGGGAGGACTTCTTGAGGTTTGGGGTGAACCCTAGACTTTGTAGAAGGAACATAGTGAAGTGTAGATGTCTTAAGAAGGAATCTTCTGACTGTGCTAGGATAAGGATGTCATCCAGATATGGGTAAATCCGGATTCCTTGGGTCTTGCAGAAGGCAATCACTGGAGCTAGGCACTTTGTAAACACTCTTGGGGTAGTGGATAAGCCAAAGGGCAAGGCCATAAATTGGAAGTGCGAGGATGCACCAGAGAAATTCAGGAAACATCTGTGTGAGGTCCTGATGGGAATGTGCAGGTAAGCATCTTTTAGGTCCAAGGTGACCATGAAAGCATTTGAGGGTATGAGGGGTAAGAGAATGGGAAGAGACAGCATTTTGAAGGATGGACTTACAGGTAAAGGTTTAGGAAGGAGAGATTCAAAATGGGTCTCCAGGGACTGTCCTTTCGAGGGACCAGGAACAGACGGGAGTAGAATCCCTTTCCTACTTGTCCTGTGAGTACAGGGTCTATAGTGCCTTGTTATTGCAGATCTGACAGAATTTGTGGAAGGAGATGGCATTGTTTTTTTTGGGGGAAATGGAATGCCTTTCCAGGGGGGAATTTTTTTCCAGGACAGAAAGTATTCTTTTTGAATAATGGTCAATACCCATTGGTCTGTGGTGATTTTCTGCCAGAAGAAAAACAGTGGGTAAGGCGAGCTGAGAGGGGCAGCTGAGCAAGGCAGTCATGCATTATTGGGACCTCCCCTGTCCTGAAAGGGCTGTCGAGGTTGAGGAGGTGGGCCTGTGGGGATGGATGAGGAATGTCTTCTAGTTCCTCTTCTGGGTCTGGAGGAGGAGGCACAGAATGCGGGTTACGCCTCACAAAGGTAGTCTTAGCTGGGTAGTTCCTATAAAAATTTGGGTACAGGGGATACCAGGAGATGTTTAATATCCTATAATTCTTTGCTTTTTTCTTGCAGATTCTTAAGTAGGTCTGCAGATTGCTTTCCAAAGAGGAAGCTGTGATCCAGGGGAGCATCCAAGATTTTGGACTTGAAGTCCTCTGGCAGATGCTGTAGTCTGAGCAAGGAATATCTCCTAAGGACAGATGCTGATGCTGCAGAGCAAGCAGTAGCTTCTGCAGCATTGTAGCTGCATCTTATGGAGTGTCTAGCCACTTGTAGGGCTAAGGACAATTTGGAAGAGATATCTGTCTTAATTGGACTGTCAGGGACTGAAGCCAGCACAGAGGTGGCTTGGGATACCAAGTCCAGGGCATACTTGGTCATGTGTGTTTGACAATTAATGGCTCTGAAGGCCAACGTGGAGGAAGTGTACACCTTCTTGCGTATCCTATCCATGGATTTACTATCTTTATCTGTGGGCAATAGGGAGGCAGAAGGCAGCAACCTAGACTGTTTATCAGGTGCACTGGCAATCACTGCCAGGTCTGTTAAGGGTGGCTTTATGAGGAATTTTTGTTCTTCTGGCACCTTGTAGAAGCAGTCTGGGTGCTTAGGTGCAAGAGGCTATGAGAGCCAGGAGTTCTAGTGGCTGCAGTAAAAGCATCCAAGTATGCAGGAAGGACAGGGGGTACAGCTAAAGGGAAGGGGGACTCCACTTGCACCAGTTCAAAGTATCTTTTTTGGGTTTCTGTCATTTGGGAAATATCCCATTTGAAATAGTCTTTCATTTTGGTGATGGTTTCACCAAATATAATGTCTTCAGGTGGAGAATCCCCTTCCACAGAATACTCATCAGGAGAGTAATATTCCTTGGGAGAAGCAATCAGGAATGCATAAGAGATGGATTAATCTGAGGAAGAGTAGGTAGATTCATGTTCCTTCTTCCTCAAGGAGGGGAGCCATGGGAATAGAAGAAGCAGAGGTAGGCCTAGGGCTTAGCTAGGCAATGTAGTTGTGGATGAAGCAGAAGGCCCAAGGGCCATAAATGCCTGCATAAGAGAGGAGGTGAAGGCCTCCCAGTCTGGTGGGGCTTCAGAAGTAGATGTAATATGTTTTGTTTTCTGCTTCTTTTTAGTTGGAGTCAGCCTAGAGCTGGGTTTGGCAGCGGCTGTATCCGAGGTCTGGATCCCAGTCAAAGGAACCCCCAAATCTGGTTCCCCCTCAATATCGACAGGCGTCGGTGTCTGAGAAAGCTCCGTGGACATGCCGGACGTCGGCTGTCGGCTGTGCAGCGGCCTCCACGAGGGAGGTTGATGGAGCTGACGGATCCTTCAAACGTTCCTCAACTCCTACATCGGTAGTTGGCGGGGCATCCAGGTGCGAAGCAGCAGGCAATGAAGGCCTAGGCATCTTGGCCTTCTTACGCAGAGGTTCTTGGGCGGCCTCTGAAATGGGATCCATCCTGAGAGCCAGCTGTTTGAGGCATTGGTGTTCTAAGTAAAGGTTTAAAGCTGCCAGACTGCTACGTAAGGTCTTAGGCACAAAAGATTTACAAATAGGGCAGGTGTTATGGTCGTATTTACGGCCTAAGCAGAAAATGCATTTGTCATGGGCATTCTTATGGGGAATTTGTCACCCGCATGGCACTTTCCCTTTCTACCTGACATCAGCTGAAAGCTACAACAACCAAGCCTAAGCAATGCAAAAGATCGGTAAAATATTAGAAATGCAAAAACCCAATGGGTTATTTATCTATAGTCGATCCGACGTCTGGAGAGCGATCGTACGATACAAAGTCGTCTGTGGCTGAAAAGTTCTGAGGATTGTGCTGAGAAGTTCTGAGGATTGTGCGTGCAGACGTCACACATAAGGTCCCTGGTTTATGGTCCTATGTGTGATATCCCATGCAGCTGCAACAGCCAAGCTGCAGCTTTTGTATAAGAGCCGATGTACGGGTCCACCTGAAGGCAGGAAATCCCACACCAAGAATACTGCAACATAGGAATAGGACATCTGTTTGATATTCTCTACCTTTATGTGTTGATCCTATAAGGACCAAATCAGTGGAATTAACTAAAACAAATTGCTTTACTTAGGACATGATGGACCTCTCTTCTCAAACCACCTAAAAAGTCTAGCAAGTGTCTTGCATCATAGCCTCCACAGAAAAGTCACACACATATCTTCCATGAATTTCTTCCTCCAACATTTGCTTCCAGTCTCAGTGATATGATGAGACTGTTAGGTAGAGAAATTTATGATCCTAGCAGCCCACCAATATCCCTGAAGGTCAGGGTCACAACCCACCTTCACATATAAGTAAAGAAATTTTTCCCGGCATACTCTGGGTTTTGCTCATTTCCAAAGAACAGTACTCATCACATCCTCCATCTTTTTAAATATTTGGTTAGATGGTGAAAACTAGACTGACTTCTCTATGCACAAAACCTACAGTAAAAGAAATAGTTGAAGTGCCTGAATTTTTTCATCCATGTCTAAGTACAGTGTTTGACATTTTTGGATCTGAGTGGCAAAAACTGCACATAATAAATTGAAATTTACGTTGTAATTCTCTGTGTAGCAGCTAACCATACCTCTAGGTACTTCAGTCTGAAACGGTCTATCATATAGGAGTATTCATATAGGAGTATTTGTTTTTTCCTGTAGGATGCCAATTGACAATAGCATCTGACTTGACTAAGTTTATCATGTAATCTGACAGCTCCCCAAACCCCTAAACTCCCAGAATGCCCCAATTAAATTACTTTTTTTCAGGGTCTGTGACAGTTAACAAGATGTCATCAGCAAACAATGAAATTTTAAAGTGCAGTGTCCCTCAAAACCAACCCCTTATATGTCTGAATCCCTAACATATTTTGCCAATAGCTCAAGACAGATGACAAAGGGCAACCGTGCAGAGTGCCTCTTGAGATAGAAAACGGAAGGCACCTTTTTATAACACCAGATCTTTGAAAGCACTTAATTTAGCAGGTAGTTGGCACTGTTGATGAGACCCACAACCCCTACTTTCAAGCTACAAGATAAATTATTGTGACAGTGAGCCCTTAAACAGAAAGGGTAAATCTGTTCTTTTCAGCTGCCATCTGTCAGAAGACTGTAAATGAAGCCTTGAGATTAATCAGGTCAGAAAGCTCCAGGGAAAACAGTCAAAATAAATTACATTGTCTGGACTGGCAGACTAGATACAGACCAGGCCTTACCAAACAGCAGCACACAGGTAATATGTCTGCTGAATAAAATTCTCATTAAGTTCTGGTGCTACAAACAAGCACCTCCAAATCTATTCTGTCTCGTTAAGCAAACAAGTAGTTGACCAAAACAGTAAATTACTGTCAAAGGTTAAGGACAAATGAAATCTGTCCTCAAAAGACAATCCTATTGAAGCCTCCTCTAGACTTGGATGCTAAATCCATGCAATAACACCTCATGACAGATTGGACCCTGGACACAGTGGCGATACCACATGTCCTTTACAGGTAGTAACAAGAGCCATTACCCTTCAAATAGAGTGCTACTAGGCAGCATTGGGAAGGAGCCTATACACTGTCCTAGCTGAAAAAATAACTTAAGAAAATAAAGTTGTCATAATCTGCTTGGTGACAGAATTCCTGACCTGGCCATTTTGCTAAAAGAGGGTTGAAGGACTGCTCATGAGGCATCAAAGTGTATCTGCTGAGTCTGTCCTTTAGGTAGTTGGATCAAGCATGGATGTGCATTGCTAGGAGACAGTGTTGTCGGATCATTCTGAATTCTCAAATTTGCATGGTTTCCCAATAGAAGGCGTAGGATCTGGTACCTCCATGTCTGTAGGTCTAAGAGGATCATTCCCATCTCGTACACTGATGTACAAAATGGCCTCCTGTTGAGTACATGTCCTTTGGATCATCTGCCTAAAAGTGCCCCACCTCCAAAGCTCACTGTACATGTAACCATGATGGTCTCTCACACAGTGCAATGTCTAAATGTTTATTTTATTTTTTCAGCCAAGCTATCTTACAAGCAGTGAGTTTTAGAATCGAATGTACAAGGGATCTCCTGAGCTATAGCAAAAAGTTCACAAGCTGAGGCAGCATTACAGACTTTACCCTCATCTCCAGAAGAAGCAAAAACCAGGGTTGTATTTTCCATAATGGCACTACTAGAATCAATTCTGACTTCTACCCTTTTAGTTTTTGGACCAGTCTGTTGTGTAGGGGTACAGGAAGGAAAGCATTAAGAAACAAAGTCACCCAGCTCAGATGGAGAAGGCATCCACTGTCCAAGCCTGTTGTCTTGGGCTCTCAGTCAGAATATTTCCATCTGCTTTTTGCTTAGAGAGGGAATCCGGTCCATCTCTGGTAACCCCACCTGCTGGTTAGGTCTAGGAAGGCATCTCTCATCAACATCCATCAGAGGGATCGGCTGAATCCTGCTTACTTTGGTACACTAAGGCATTTTTCCTAGGTTGGAATGCAGGTAGCCCTCAGGAGCCTCCTCTAAAGCTTGCAGAATAGGTAGAAGTGTGTACCCCCCATACAACTTTATTTATGCAAATCACTTTAGTGCTGTCTGTAACTACATTCAGGACTCCTGGGCAACATAAGGGTTTGCATGTCCTGGGTGCAAGAATTACAGCCTTAATTTCCCTTAAATTCATCTTCCATTTTCCTCTTTGGGACTACAAGTTCCCTAAACTTTGAAATTCATTGTATGAGCTCCCCAGACAGTGTGTGAGGCATCTGTTGTTAAGGTCTGGTTTAGACTCAACTATCTGAAGAGTATCACACTAATTGTTTTGTACCTCTAAGGACCAGCACTTGAGTTCTCACTTGACATAGGAAAGGAATGGGATGACCGGCTCCAACGGCTGGTTGTGCTGCTCTCCAGTGCTCCTCAGCAACCACTGCCACTTCTTCATGCTCTGTCTTGTCAAAGGCATCAAAAGATGATGGAAGCCATGCAACCCAGGATTCAAAAAATTCCTGAGTGGCTACCCTCTATCATCTGTGCCATTTCTTGCAAGGAGGAGATCAAGGAGTTCACACTTTCTTTGTGGGAAGGCTCTGAATTATGCTGTATCCAGGCAAGCTGCAAGGAATACTAGTGGT
Source organism: Protopterus annectens (assembly GCF_019279795.1). Classification (NCBI taxonomy): domain Eukaryota; kingdom Metazoa; phylum Chordata; order Ceratodontiformes; family Protopteridae; genus Protopterus; species Protopterus annectens. Next base: position 1,995,994,060 of record NC_056737.1, read on the forward strand.
CTTAGCTAGCGTTAACTGCAATTTTGAAATGTTCAGAGAGAAGACTAATTTCAGGAAAAAATCTATGACATAACACAGGGCCACCCCTACTGTTCTTTGAGGGGCTGTGCTTGGATTATGCACCTGTAGGTAGTGACATATATTGGACCTTCCTTGGTCCTGCAATATACAATTACTGGAGCCAGGCATTTTGAAAATCTTGGAGCAGTAGCCAGACCAAATGGGCAAGGATGTAAAAACGTAATGGCAACCTCCCTGGTTTGAAAATCAGACAGCATCTGTATTTTTTGTTGATGGTTACGTGGAGGTAGGAATCCTTGGAGTTCAGAGTTGCTATCAGTGGATGGACAATCAAGAATGGCAACAAGGACTGCAGAGTTAGCACTTGGAATACAGGGACCCTAAGAATATGGAGATCTGAAAGGCCTAGAAGTTGTCTTCTTTTTTTTTTTGGCACCAGGAACAGTCTTGAATAAATGAACTTGGTTTCTTGATCACTGAGAATGTTTCTAATGTCACCCCTCTCCTTGCCTCTGCACATTTTCATCAAAAGCTCCCACAAAGTGCTCTTGGTCCTTTGGAATGGAATGGATACCTTGTCTATTGGGTATAGATGAAAACTGCTCCCTGTAGTCTATGAAGAGGACTTCCAGCACCCACTTCTTTTTGCTTGTCTACCCAATCCTGATGAAAAAGTCAGTTGGTTCCCTGTCCTTTGGGGCTGCTTGTGAAGCAGGATGGGGTCAAAGGTTTGGGGTGAGGTTTTGAGGGGCTGAGGAGAGAGCAGAGTCGAGTAGTCTAAAGATACTCTCTGCTGTGGGCTGACCTTGGGACTCCCCAGACCTACCTTTATCATTTTGATGCTCTTTTCTCTGTTGAAATCCCTTCTTATCTTCATGCTGCTTTTCTTTCCCTTACCTCTGGCAGTAACGTCTTTGCTTAGTGTGGTAGCTTCTGATGCATTTGGAAACAGGAGGATAAAATAAGAAGTTATGTACTCACCATAACGTTCCATCTGAGTAGGTAAACTTCATTTGTCAGCAACCTATGGGAATCGGATCCGACCTCGGATCCAAGCCAGCAGTTTTCAACAGCTTTAGATCCGAGCTCCAAGCTCCTCCCCCTACCCATAATCCCCTGCCAACCCTGACTGACCTCAGATCAAGTTTGTCCAACAGCAGAAACTGCTAGAAAAATATTATTCTCAAGAAAAGTGGGTAAAACCCATGGACCTGAGTATGAATATATTCGCAAGTGAGGGGGCAGGAGGGAGGGACGGTTGCTGACATATGAAGTTTACCTACTCAGATGGAACGTTATGGTGACTACATAACTTCTTAATCTGAAGTAGTTAACTTCATTTGTGCAGCAACCTATGGGACAGAGCCCAGCTACCTGAATCTTGGGCGGCCCTTCATGGAAGGATGTTCCGGAGCACTGCAGAGCCAAAGGATGCTCTCCCTCTGGAGATAATGTCCAATTTATAGTGATTGATAAAGGTATGAGATGAGGCCCAAGTGGCTGCTGAACAAATATCATCGAAAGAGACTCTAGCTCTAAAAGCTGCAGAGGTAGACATAGATCGAGTAGAGTGGGCATGGACTCCCTGAGGTGCGGGCCTGCCAGAACTTTCATATGCTAGAAGGATACACTATGAAATCCATCTAGACAGTGTAACTTTAGACACCGATTTACCCAAGTTAAATTTGGCAAAGGAGATGAACAACTAGTCGGATTTCCTATGACCAGATGTCCTGTGGATGTAGAAGTGAAGTTGTCTATGCACATCAAATGAGTGTAATTTGTATTCCCCTTTGTTACGGTAATTTGGAAAAAAGACCAGCAGGTTAATGGACTGGTTAATATTTGATTCAGAGGCAACCTTGGGAAGAAAAGAGGGATTGGTCCTGAGGTAAACTCTATCCTTGTGAAAGGCCAAGTATGGAGGTTTTACACATTGGGCCTGTGGTTCAGAGACCCTTCGAGCCGAGGTGATAGCGACAAGAAAGGCCGTTTTCCATGACAAGAATTTAAGATCTACTGAAGCTGCAGGCTCAAACGGGGGAGCTGTCAAGGCCTGAAGCACCAGCGTTAAATCCCAAGGAGGGACTACATCCTTCACTGGAGGTCTGAGCAGAAAGGTGCCCTTCAAAAAGGTCTTACACAATTTCGTGGTGATCAAAGGGCCCAGTTCATTTCCCACGTGATAATGAGAGATAGCTGCTAGTTGAACCTTGACTGTGGAGGAGCTAGCCCCCTGATGAAATAGCCCTGACAGAAAGTCTAATACAGCAGGCAAAGGAGCTGTAAAAGGATAAAAGTTTTGGCGTTCCACCCAAATGGAGAAACGTTTCCATTTGCTACTATAGATCTTTCTAGTAGAAGGCTTGTGCGCTGCTACTAGGAATAGTTTTAACTGGAGAAGAGATACCGACAGTCCTAGCTACGAGTGGAACTGGAGCAGCCAAGCTGTGAGCTTGAGATTGTCCAGGTTCGGGACTGGGAGCTCTAGGGGGTGGGATATTAGATCCGGATGGGGATCCAGAATCCAAGGAGGATTCACCAGATGAGACCAAAGGTAAAGGAACCAGGTTTGACGAGGCCAAAACGGGGCAATGAGGATAATCCTGCTCCCCACCCGGCTGGCTTTCTGAAGAAACTTCATCATCAGGGGAAGAGGAGGGTAAGCATAAAGAAGACCGGAGGCCAAGCATGCACCAGAGCATCTCTCGGGGGTTCCCCGGAGGGGGAAATGAGAGCGAAGTAGTCGTAACATTTTGTGTTCGAGGGAGAGGCAAAGAGATCCCAACAGGGTTGACTCCATTTGGCGAAAATCCGATTCGCTATCTCGGGATTCAGAGACCACTCGTATGGTAACAGGATGGTGCGACTTAATTTGTCCGCTAGGATGTTGGACCGCCCCGGAATGTGCGTTGCTATGAGAAAGCGGTTGGTGGAGATCGCCCATTCCCACACCCTCATGGCCTCTCGACAGAGTGGGTAAGACCTTGTTCCCCCCTGTTTGTTGATGTACCAGACAACAAGCATATTCTCTGTCTGAATCGCAATCGTTCCTACAGGAAGAAGGTCCTGAAGTGCTTGCAACACTAACAGCACTGCCCTCATCTCTAGGACGTTGATATGCAGTGAGGTCCCACATGCCTTGGACAGTCTTGCCCGAACAATGTCCCCCCACCCGAGGCGGGAGGCGTCCGTGGTCACCGTGGCTAGTGGAGGGGTCACAGAGAAGGGGCGGCCTTGCTGGAGGTCCGGAGACTGGAGCCACCATAAAAGGGCCCTCCTGCAAGCCCTGCTGAGGGGAATGGGATGGCTCAGAGGATACTGAAGAAAGGACCACTGGACATGAAGGGTCCATTGTAAGACCCTCATGTTCAAACGTGCCATCGGCAATAGGTTGATTGCTGCTGCCATTGAGCCAAGAGCCCTCAGGACCAATTCCGCTGGAGGAGCTGGAGATTGTAGAATGGCCCGCACGTGCAGCCTCAGGGTTCATAGTCGGTCTGTGGTCAAGAAAGCTAGGAGTTCATTTGTGTCTAATCTGGCCCCTATGAAGTCTATGGTCTAAGACGGAGTAAGAGACGACTTCTCTATGTTGATAGTGATCCCCAGCCGGGGAGCTAGACGAAGAAAGTAGTTTCTGGCTGCACAGAGTAGACGCCTTGTCGGGGCGGTCAGGAGCCAGTCGTCCAGGTATGGGAAGACCTGGATTCCCTGTAGGCTCAGGTGGGCCGCTATCACTGCTAACACTTTGGTGAACACCCTGGGGGCTGTGGTGAGACCAAAGGGGAGGACCCTGAATTGGAAATGACTGGCTGCAAGCTGGAAGCGGAGGAACCTCCTGGATCGCCTGTCCATCAGAATGTGGTAGTATGCATCCTTGAGGTATATAGAGCACATCCAATTGTTCTCCCACAAAAGGGGGAGAATGGATTGAAGAGTGACCATTCGGAACTTTTCTTTGGTTACTGACAGGTTCAAGGAAGAGAGGTTGAGGACTGGTCTTAAGTCCCCCATCTTTTTTGGCACCAAGAAGAACCTGGAGTAAAACCCGGACCCGCACTGGTCTGGGGGGACGTGTTTGATGGCTCTTTTTTCCAGCAAGTGTTGGATTTCCATTGCTGCGGCCTCCCTCTGATCGGGTGGAACATCGGGGAGGTATCTGGGGCTGCGTGGGCAATGAGAAAAGGGAATCTGATATCCTCTGAATATAATGTGAAGCACCCAGTGGTCTGTTGTGATGGACTCCCAAGCTGCTGGGTGCTTCGAGAAACGCCCCCCGACTGCCTCCAGAGTGGAGCAGTCGGGCAACCTCTCAGGGGTATTGCGTGGGTTGGTCCGAGAAGGGTTCTCTGGATCCAACATTCCGTGGGCCCCCTCTGCCTCTAGGGCGGCGTCCACCCTGCCCTCCTCTGCCGCAGAAGGGCTGGGAGTCCGGAGCGGGACGGGACTGTTGCGACTTCCGGAACCACATCTTCTTCTGACCCTTTTGGTTCTTAGAGAAGGACCTCTGGGGAGGAGAGAAGCGGACTCCGACTGCAGACAACGTCATCCCGTTCTTTTCACTCTGGACCAATGTATCTCGCACGGTTTTGCTGAAAAGGGCAGAACCATCGAAAGGGGCATTAGCGAAAGACGCCTTAAAGGGTTCCAGACAGCATGATGTCCAGACAGCATACCAAAAGCAAAACCTTTCTGATGCACCACATGTCCACCATATAACCTTAGCTCACAGGTGTAGGGGCACATAAAATGACATAGGAGTGAGCTCTTTAGGCCATCTAGAGTCAAGGAAAAACCCTGGAGAAGACCGAGTGCAAATAAAGAACTAGTCCAGCCAAGAAGAGGGAAAGGAATCTGTTCCCCAAGATATAAAGAGAGATCACACATGAGAAAGGGGTTTGGAGGAAGGGATGCAATTTTGCAACAGTGATCAGTAGGACATCTACTCTTAGGATACGTTCTTACACAACTGTACTATGTCCTTCCTTGAATCCCTGTTGCAGTATTCCAACACTAATGGGTGATTCACAAAGCTAGTTGTTGTTAAAGGTGAATGGGTTGGAGACAAGAGTGCTGTCTACCAATCCTAGCAGTATATATCTAGCAAAGAAGGTTCCAGATTTGGAAAATGCAACCAATTTGCAGGTCTATTAAAGGTGTTAACAGGCAACCAGGTAGCCACTTCAAGAACAGATCTGGTCTCAATGCTTTTGAAAAAGGCTCCAGATGAGGATACTGATCAGGTGGAGTGGGCCTTCACAGCTGAAGACAGAGACTTGTTATGACAGAAGTAATAGAAAAAGATGGACTAAGAAATCCAGTTGGAGATAGTATGTTCGGAATCCAACTTGCCCTTCTGAAGCAGACAGAGCTGGTTGGTTTTCCTTAAATAGTTCTGTCTTGTCTAAGTAGAACTTTAGCTGTCTCTGCACATCCAGAGAACAAAAGAGCCTTTCACCCTTGTTCAGTGGATTAGGAAGAAGGGAAGCAAATGTATGATCTGAGTGACAGGTCATATACTACATTTGACATATAAGAGAGGTTAGCCCTCAAGACCACCCTAATCTTATGACAGATAAGGAAGGAAGGAAGGAATGGCCATTGGGGCTTGAAGCTCTGAAAATCTTCTGGGAGAGGTAAGAGCAACCATCAAAACCATTTTCCAGGTACAGAATTTTAAATAAGCAGAGGAGCCTGCTTCAAAAAGGTGATAAGGTAAGCACTCCTGGGTGGGTACCAGTGAATGACATCTTTAAAAACCGATCAAACTCAAATCTGAAAAGTAAAGGAGGATATAAAGTCATGCAGACAGAAATTTAACAGACTAGTGTGCCTTCAAGGAGTCATAGGCTACTCCACTTTTGATCAACTCACAAGTAAGACAGAATAAGCAGAATCCCCAACCAAAGGGAGTTCTCATTCTTCCCGAGACACCAGCTGGAATTTTTTTCTCATTTAGAGATACAAGATTTTCTAGTGGTAGGTTTTCTCACCTCCTGGAGCACCTGGAGCATGTCCTCTGAGATCTGGTGTCTAAAAGGAATTCAAATTCTATTACCTAAAGAGTCAGATTAAGAGTTTGAAGGTTGGGATGCATCACGTTGCCCTATTTCTGTGTGAGCCAACTTGTAGTGAGAGTTCCTGGCTGAGTGGAGAACAAGGGGGAACAGATGCTGCTTGGGCAAGAAGGGAGTTATTGCAAGATCTTCAGAAGAACTTTTGGGAATGGGGGGATGAAGACAGGAACTACACACCTCACATCTAGTAGAAGGACAGGGTGTCCATTCTCCAGCCCTGCAGACAAGGGGTCCTGGAGTAGAACAGCTTGAGCTGTCGGTTCTGGGTATTTCTCACATATACTTGTTTGCCTCTACCGAGAACCGACAGCTTGAGCTGTCTGTTCTGGGTAGAGGCAAACAGATCTATTTGAGAAATATCACATCTATGGACTATGTCTAGGAAGACCTCTCTTCTCAACATCCATTTGTGAGGGTCTTCCATGGACCTGCTTAGTCAGTCTATGAGAATACTGTCATCTGATGGAATGTAAATAGCCTGCAAGCACAAATTTACTTTTGTTGTACAGTTCCATGCCAGAAGAACCTGTCTGCAAAGTTGGTAGGGCTTGGTTCCCCCGTGTATGTTGATGTACCACTTGACTGTGGTGTTGTCTGTGAAAATCCTGAGGAAGCCTGGTTTTTAGAGGCAGGATAAGACCTGAAGGGCTTGAATGAAGGCCTTTATTTCCTTCACACTGATGTGATCCTCATCTCTTTGTAGGACCCCTGGACAAACTTTGGTGGGACCTGACCAAGCACCCCATGCCAGATCTGAAGCAGACAAAAAGGGCAAGAGAGGGATGTGAACGTCCAGTGGGTGACAGTGTTGAGACCAAAGGGACTTCAAGTACCAAATGATGCTTCCCAAGTGTAAGTCTGGCAAATGGCTCCATGGGTAATGGACTCCATGTAACTCAGACTTTTTAGGATTTTTCTTCCCAAGGTTGATCTGGGGAAGCAAGGACTGGACATACGTGGACAGGTATAGGACTTTCTCTTGAGAGAGAAAACCCATCATTGAGAGGGTACTTGATTTACAACCTAAGAACACTAGGTCCTAGGATTGGGTCAGAGAGGGCTTCTTGAGGTTGTTAGTGAAAATAGTTATTTCCAGAAGCAACACTGTGAAGCTAAGGTGGAGCTGCAGAGTGCTCTAGGTGGAGGCTTAGATAAGATTGCCCAAGTAGAGAAATATTTGTATACCATGGCTTCTGCTAAAGGCTATGGCTGGTGCAAGACACTGTGAATACCCAGGGAGCAGTAGCTAGATCAAAGGATAAAGCAGTGAACTGAAAATGCTATGGAAAAAAACGAGAACGTGTGGAATTTCCTATAGATTGGGTGAATAAGGATGTGCAGGTACACAGCCTTCAAGTCTAGGGACACCCCAAAAAATGCTTCTGGAAAGATAAAAGAAAGAAACATTTGCAAGAAGAGCATCATTAAAAATGGGACTTTCAGAAAGTTGCTGTGGTGAGACAAGTCCAGTATGGGTCTCCAAATACCCTCATTTCTGGGAATCAGGAAGAGTCTTGAATAAATACCTCTTCCTGGGCCTGTCCGTAGTATAATTTCTATAAACACTAAGGAGAAAAGTTCCTGGAAAAAGAGTGGTATTAGGTGAGCTTGGTTAGGCAGAGGGGGAGGGATTACCCTCAAACAGGACAGTTCCCTGGGTCTATATTAGAACATTGAAAATAGTTTGAATCACTAAAGGTCGGCCTTTAATGATTGAACTATTAAAACATCGGATGTTCCTAAAAAATAATTCAAAAAAAAAAAAAAACTAAAGGGTGTAGGCAGGGGGGCAAGCCCCCCTGCACCCCCCGCTACTTAAATATACCAACTCCGAGATCACACTACATTGAAGTAAACGGAAATCTACCCTTACGGAGATTTCCGTTTACACATTCGATATTCTGAACTTTGCTACTGTCGTGTCGACAGAATAAGCAACTAAAATGCTACAATAATAACCTTTTATTTAGGCATAAAAGTGAAGTTCTGTCTTTTGTACTTGCTGTGGGTATGATTTGCCCTGCAAAATCTGACGTATGTACCCAAAATGTCCCACTTTGGGCATTTCAAAAGGTGGCAACCCTACAAGGGAAGAGAAAAAAAAATCACTTTATTGTATTAAGCCAATTGCTACTAAAGTCAGATCCACACAACCCCAGCTCTTCCACTGAAGAGCAACAAAAATAAATAAATAAAAAGAAAAGAAAAAAGCTCAAAAAGCACTTCACTGTAGTCATCGGCTTAATACAGTCAGATTCACCCCCTCCCCCCAGCTCTTCCACTGAAGAAAAAAAATGAATGTTCCTTCTACTTACTAGCAGAATAACCATATGGCCAAGATGCAGAACATGCCCCCCACCTCCCTCCTGCCCCAGCTATTCAGGTCCTTATTTCTGTGCCCTGCCACGAATCCTCCAACAAATTTTATTTAAAAAAATGTCTTCTTTTAAGCTGTAGTAGACTGCTTGCTACAGTTTATATCATGCCTGCATGGAGTGCTACAGCACTCAAGTAGCAGCTGCTATAGTTTATACCCTGTCTGCACTGAGTACTATAGTGCTCAGCTTTTAGTTAAAAAAGATTTTGTTTTTTAAATATAAATCTAAGCAAACTGATTGCTACAATGTAGCAAACAGCTGCTACAGTTTAAACCATAAGCTGAGTGCTACAGTGCTCAGATTTGACCACAAATGCAATGTTGGCTTTTAAAAGCCAATATTGCACTAGAGAGAGAGAGATCAGGATTGGCTTGAATACACCCCCCCAACACTTTGCCCCCAGGGCATTTAACCTAGCTATGCTATTGTTTAAGTGTACTTCTATGGGGCAACTAAAAGTTACTACAGAAGTCAGAATACATGGTATCCAGGAATGAAAGTACCGATGGTATGCTAGCAATTCCAAGAGGTGATAATAAAGCCTCCACTTTCCACAAGCCTCTCCAATGATCATAGCACTCAAATGTCAGTCTCTCAACTTTGGTTAGGTTTTTGGACAAATGTTTTTGTTGACAATTCTCAGAACTGCACCTACTATATAAAAGAATATGGCTTTCATACAAGAAATGATACAACTATTCAAGCATTCAAACAGGGAATGTACACAATGCAGAAACTTTAAAACCATAAGTTTCCAAGGCATCCCTTAGCATGTCCTAGGGCATGGGGTCATAAGCCTTCATTTGAGTACACAAATATACTACAAAGTGGATTAGTGGACTAGTGGAACCTCTCACATAACTGCACAAGGTGAAAAGTACAGTTGTGTACACTTACCATAAATGTAGATGTTCAAGTGTATTAATTGCTGCAGTCATTACATTTGGGTTAGCTGCTTGCAGGTAGCCCTCAGTCAACCTGATTAACAAAGTCTTGGGTCCTGCGTCGGTTGCTGTCTCTTCTTCCATGACGTCAGGGTTATAAAACATGCAGCCGACGCCATTACATCAGTTTTTCTTGCCCCAGATGTCAGGTGCCCCCCAAATGGGAAGTAATTAAATATAAAAGTACAAAGATATACCTCCAACAAAAAAGCAAATACACCAAAAAGGCTTTTAAGCATAGTAAAAGAAAGCAGAGGTATAGCCAAAAGAAGTTAGGGGGCTGAAGGGAGGGTAACGAGGACTGCAACAGTGAATACACTCGAACATCTACATTTATGGTAAGTGTACACAACTGTACTATGTTCTTAGTGTTTCACTGTTGCAGTCATTACATTTGGGTAGATTCACAAAGCTATGGTTGGGAGGAGGAATGTAGATAGCATTAGGGCCAGCTATAAGGCCTTGCAAGACTGCAGTGGCAAAGCCAGCTCTGGATTTAGAAAAAAATTGGCAAATGATAATGCTTGGTGAAAGTATGTACAGAACTCCAGGTAGCAGCTTCTAGGATGCCCCTGGTAGGGACACCTCTGAGAAAGGCTGTAGAGGTAGATGCAGCCCTGGTGGAGTGAGGTCTGATCCCCTGGGGGATAGGTTTTCCATGGTGCTTACACCAGAAATGAATGCAATGGCTTATCCATTTAGAAATGGTTTGCTTTGAAATAGCCTTCCCCTCTGCCCCTGCAGCAAATGCCACCAGCAATTGTTCAGATTTCCTTTGAGGTTTAGACCTGTCCAAGTAGAATCTAAGTTGTCTGTGCACATTTAAGGAATGCAGTATCTGTTCCCCTTTATTCTGTGGCCTGGGAGAGAAGGTTGGCAAATGAATGGACTGATTAAGAGCCACACTGGATACCACCTTGGGCATGAAGGATGGATTGGTTCTGAGGAACACCCTGTCCGCATGAAAGATGATGAAAGGCTCCACTGCCATAAGGGCCTGTAATTCAGATACCCTTCTAGCTGAAGTGATTGCTAAAAGGAAAGCTGTTTTCCAAGAAAGAAATTTTAAGTCTGCAGTAGCAGCTGGCTCAAAAGGAGGTAGAGTGAGTTTCTCCAAGACAAAGTTAATGTCCCAGGCTGGGGTTGGACATCTCCTGGGTGGTCTCAAATTTTTGGTCCCTCTGAGGAACTGCTTGATCAGTGGATGAGAGAACAGGGGAGGTTCTGTGTTCTAATGAGCTGAAATACCTGTGGCGTGGATTTTAATAGAGGAAAAAGACAGGCCTTTGTGAAGCATCTCAGTTAAGTATTGTAAAATCTGAGGTAAATTGGGTGCTGCTGTGCTCATCCCTTGAGACTGGTTCCAGGCACAGAATCTTTTCCATTTTTCAGCATAAGATTTTCTAGTACTAGACCTCCTTGCCACTAAAATGATATCCATCACAGGTTTGCTGAGGGATGATAAAGGAGAGATTAAGTAATTAGCCAGGCTGCAAGGTTCAGTGTTAGAAGCTGAGGGTGCAGAATTTGGTTCTCCTGCTGAGACAGCAGGGAAGGAGTCTGAGGCAAGTGCCATGGAGGTAACAGTGACACAATGCGCAGAAGGGGTTTCCAGGGTTGGCGCAGCCCATCTGAGCAATCAAAACCATCCTTGGTTTGTCCTGTTTGATTTTTAGTAGTACTTTGGAGAGCAGAGGCAGAGGGGGGAAGGCATAGACTGATAGGTTTTCCAGCTGAAGGACAGAGCATCCACTTCCCCGGCTTGTTTGTGGGGAGTCCTTGTGCAAAATTTGTCCAATTAGTAGTTCTGAGTGGAGACAAACAGGTCTATATCTGGGCTCCCCCATCTGCTTGTCAACATGTTGAAAGTCCTTGGTTCCAGTTTCCACTTGTGTGGGTCCATGAGGTTTCTGCTTAGTCCATCTGCCAGTATATTTAATTTTCCTGGCAGGAATTGAGCTTGTAGGTGCACTTGGTAGCTCAAGGCTGTGTTCCACAATGCCATGGCTAGTCTGCAGAGGGGGTAAGAATGTGTACCCCCCCCCTGCTTGTTTAATAACCACATGACCGTTGTGTTGTCCGTCTTTACCATTAGTTGTGCTGGTAGAATGTGGTCCTTGAAGGCTGTCAGAGGATTCTGTACAGCTAACATTTCGTTTTGATTTATGTGTAGGTGCATTTGACTTGGGTTCCATTTGCCCTGAATGCACTTCCCTGCCAGGTGAGCCCCCCATGCATAGTCTGATGAGTCTGTTGTTAGGGTTTGGGCAGCAGGGGGTGGTGTAAAAGGTATTCCCTTGTTTTGGTGGCAGGCCTCTGCCCACCAAAGGAACTCTAGGCATAGGCAAGGTATGAGAGGAATCATTGTTTCTAGGTCCTGAAAATGTTGACACCATAGGCTTTTTAGATACCACTGTAGTTTCCTCATATGCAGTCTTGCATATAGAATTAGAAGAATGCAGGAGGCCATGAACCCCAAGGCCTGCAGTATTTGCCTTGCAGACAGCAGGGTTTTTGTGGCCACTTGTTTGAAGTAGGTTGTCATATGAATTTGTTTCTCTGGCGTGAGGTAAGCCATCTGGGAAGTTGTATTCAAGCTTGCTCCCAGGAATATAATTTGACAGGGTACCAGTTGCAATTTCTTTTCGTTTATGGTGTACCCCAGACAAGTTAGAACCCTTTGTACAAAGGCCAGATGATTCAAAAGTATGTCCTGGCTTTCTGCCTGAATTAGACAATCGTCCAGGTATGGGTATATTTGAATATTTCATTGCCTGCAAAATGCAATAACTGGAGCTAGGCACTTTGTGAATACCCTGGGTGCAGTAGATAAGCCAAAGAGCAGTGCAGTGAACTGATAGTGTGTGTAGCCTGCTTTGAAGCATTGGTAACTTCTGCAAGATTCCCTGATTGGGATGTGCAGGTATGCTTCTTTTAAATCTAGTGTTGCCAACCGGGCATCTTTGCCTAGCATAGGAAGTAATTGGAGAAGAGCCAGCATCTTGAATTTTGGAATCTCTAAAAAGGTGTTTAGAGTAGACAGATCCAGGCTAAGACGCCATGAATTGTCTTTTCTGGGTACCAGGAAAAGTCTCGAGTAGAAACCTTGTCCCTTTTCCTTTTCTGGTACCAGTTGAATAGCCCCCATGCTTAAGAGAGAAAGTACTTGTTTTTGGGCCTCTGTCCACTGATTTGGGGGTAGGTCCAGCCACCAGCTTGGTGTTGACAACGTGTGGAAGTGAAATCTGTATCCCTGGGACAATATTTAAAACCCATTTGTCATGGGTAATGAGTTCCCAATTCTTTGCATGAAGAGCAATCTTTCCCCCCAAACGGGCAGTCAGTTGATAAGTGCTTGGAAATGTTAAAAAGGAAGCAATTGATACAGTTTACCATAGGGGGAGTCTCATTATTCCCAGATTTGGAAGTGGAGGCCTCCCACTGCTTAGTTCTGTGTGTCCCCTGGAACTGAAACCTGGGGGTTTTGCTGTGTCTAGGTTTGGCTTGAGAAGACCTGAAAGGGGCTGGAAAGGACCAATTCTTAGAGGGCCAATGCCTACTAAATCTAGGAGGCTGAACTTGTAAAAAATCTTTAACAGTTTGCATAGATTTAGCTTTATCTTCCATCTTTTTAAGAACTTCTTCAGCCTTGTTGCCAAACAGGTGGTCTTGATTTAAAGGAGCATCCAATTATTTAGCTTTAACATGATCAGGCAAAGATTGCTCTTAAGCCAAGCATGCCTTCTGAGCACAGACTCAGTAACAGCAGCCCTGCAAGAGGGCTCTGATGAATCAAAACCACATTGCAAAGTACGTTTTCCAACTTGCTCAGCAGAATTCATTAAATCCTGTAATTCTTTATTTTCCACACAGTCAGGAATCAACATCATTTTCTGTTTAAGCAGTCCAATAACATGTTGCTGATACTTTAACATATGAAACTGGCAGTTTAAAACCCTAATGGCCAAGGCTGCAGAAATGTAAACCTTCTCACCCCATCTATCCAGCGCCCTGGAGTCTCTATCAGAAGGGGTAGGATTTTTAGCAGTAGAAGCCTTAATGCCCTTGAGTCCCTGTGAAAGAGTCTCTGGATCTGCAATAGGATTTTTAAGAAGGAACTTGTGGGACTCAGGGACCATGTAGTATCTGTCAGGTTTTCTGAGAGCAGGAGGCAGGGAATCAGGGACGAAACTAGATTCCGAAAAAGCATCATCAACTATGTCTAGTACAGGAGGAATAGTTAAAGGCCTATTCTGATGTAGGAGAAGGAAATCCCTAAGCCTCTTTTCTGAATCAGAAAAATCCTGGCTTTCCCAGTGGAAATGCTCCCTTAGAGTATGTAAGTTTTCCCCAAAAGAAAAATCCTCAGGAGGGGGAAGCAGAGGGAATGGAGTCCTCTGCATCAGAATCTTAAGTAGATAAGGGCAAATCCAGATCATCAGAAGAATCAGAAAAAACAGAATCCTGATCAGACGATTCATAATCAACTTTAGTCCTAGGCCTCTTAGAGGGTGGTGGGGGGTGGGGTGGCTACCCCTGATTAGAGTTATCAGATCTTCAGCCATTCTTATAATTTTTTTTTAGGCATAGAGGCCTGAGCATGTGGCCTGGGCATCGGTTTTTTAGGCATGGATCGAGATTTAGGCCTAAGTAAAGAAGGAGGCGCCGATTTAATATGCAAGTCCGTAGGCCTGAGTACATCCTCAGAAGCTGGTGCCTGCACAGCGGCTCTGGACCCATCCAAAGCAGAAACATCCTCAGGTTCCATAGTTGAAGCATCTCATGGCATACTGGACTCCAAATGGCGCTCAGTAGAGGCCTGCGAATCAGAAGTAGCGGGTATCAGGGGCTGCGAAAGCACCTCACTGAGTACCGGCGAATTCGCGACTGGCTTAGGAGAAGTCGGCGGCCTGTCTCTGGTCTTTATCTTTGAGTTTTTTCGGAATCCTGGTAGTCGGATGGCTAACCGAAGACATTTCTGGATAATTAAACAGAGAATCAAAATATTTAGAGGCGAAAATATACCGACGACGGACAGTGAGCTGATTAAATAAAGCACAAAACCGACAGCAAAGTACCTCGTGGTCAGGGCCTAGGCAAGGAATACAGTACGAATGAAAATCTTTATGAGGTATTTGCTTTCCACAAGTAATGCAATTATTAACTTTTACTGACATCGGAAAGGAGCAAGAAAAAGTTTCCCCAACGGGGTACTTGGCTTTAGTTGAAGACTTCGGTTCTGAAACTCGAAAACGAAAATTTCAGGAGTCAGCCGACTGGCACTTGCGAACTACTTCTGTTTTGGGCACCGCATGGCAAGAAAGACTGATGTAATGGCGTTGGCTGCATGTTTTATACCCCTGATGACCTGACGTCATGGAAGAAGGGACAGCAACCGACGCAGGACCCAAGACTTTGTTAATCAGGCTGACTGAGGGCTACCTGCAAGCAGATAACCCAAATGTAATGACTGCAACAGTGAAACACGAAGAACATCAGATGGTTCAATGCTCAAGACGTGAATAGAACCGATACGGTTTCTCCTGAATTTGAGGTTTGACCATCAACTCTCCAATTCAGCACTCTGACAGAGGCTCTTTAAGGAAGGCTGAGAAGCATGACCCCAATAACACTGGGGATACCTATTATGATTCCATTTTTTTAGGTGGAAAATATGCATTGTTCCTGCCTTCTGTGTATCGAACTGCAAATAGACAACACAGCCACTCTACTTCAGCCTTATCCAATGCTTTTAGCATCTCCAGCCATTCCAGAGCAGACCTTTTAACATTAGAATTATGCAGGTCTTTGACCAGTGCAGTGACTTTCTGTTACACCCAGCCCACTAAACATTTCAAGCACTACTTCCTGAAAGAAGGGCATGCCTGGTCTGTTAAGGAGTGCCAGAAAACGTTCCTTTCACCTCTGAATAAGTGCATCACCAGTAAATGAAAAAATGTTATTCCACTGCAAAGTTAGATTGTATCAAGAGAAAAGTATGAAATTCTGGCTAACCCATACCTTACAGTGGCAGATTATATATGCAGTCCCGCAAAGAGCAACTAAAATTCCTACAAGGGAAAAAAATCAGCTTTGTGAATAAGATGGACTGCAGAAGCTCAACATGCATAACCCAGAAGATATTTCATTTAATTATCTTACTCATCCTTAGTGCACCACTGTTAGGTACGGACTGAAGGAAGAAGTTGTTTTATACATTTTATTAACAATATCTAAACAGGAAACATGCATACATGTATCCATGACATACTTTATTCTTTCTGCTTGTTGTGTGCAATGGCATTGATCTTGGGATGCTCTGAGCAAATTGCTACACAACAATATTCTGTCCAACAATTGTGCTTCTTGCAAATTTTTTTTAAAGAATTAAAGAACTGGCCAGGAAGTAAAGGGTTCCATAATACAAGCAGTATTAATAATCATAGAAAATAGTGGGAATTAACAGCTCTCAACAAAAAGGCAGAGCTTTCAAGGCCTACACAGTAAGAAAACATTAAACATGCCTGCTTTACAAAATAAATCCACACATTCTTATAAGAGGTAAAGAATCAATTTAAAAACAAGAGTTCCAAGCACAAGACAACACAACTGCTTTTTGTGCACAGTGCAAATTACATTAATTTATCCTGAAGGTGAGCAAAGATGCTTCCAAATGAAGTAAATGTACTGCACTGACATGACCCACTCTCCAGATACACAAAGAACCTTCAGACTACACAAGCACGTTTGCTTTCTTTTACTTCAGGCAAAATTATACATAATGACTGTGTGCATGTTTATTCAGCTTTTGAGCCATTACTGGATTTGAAATATTATCTCAACAAACAAGGCACCATTTTATAGCATTTCCATTAACAGATTTTTCCTGCATATACTGACCTTTAATCCAAAAAGAAATAGGAACTTGATTTACAGAGGACAGACATTAATTTTACAAAATCCTTAATTAAAAGGTTCTTAGTCGTAATGTGAAAAGGCAAGTAAAAATGTGTTTTGACTTTGCTAAGATAGTACTGCATTACAGCTATTCCTTGCACCTCAAAACTTAAAAAAAAATATCGTTTTAGCAGCAAACAGTACAAGTTTTACTTCTGTTGTCCATGATCAAAGAAAATATGCAGATAATTATGAATATCCCACTCCAAACACATGTAACATGTCAGATTTACCATCGTTGAAGAGTAATGCACTTTGGGGCATTTAAAATCAGTCATGCTTAAGCTGTATCAGCATATTTTAGATTGATGTAGTACATAAATGTACAATCAGCAAAGATGTGTGACTGACTTACCCGAAGGTAAGCAATGACAAATGTCAGCATGTAGCCTCTCTGACCGTTATCTTCTCCAGCCGCCAGACCTCTACAATTGAAACAGCAGTTAATCATCAATAATGTTTTACTTTATAAAATGTCTCCTAAAGTAAAAGCAGTCTTCAAGTCAAAAGTAATCATTAAGGGGGAAATATATATTTCTCATGTAAGAGATTAGCCTGTTGGTAAACAAAATAAACAACAAAAGATCTGGCAAAAGAACAAAATGAAGGGTAAACACTAGGCAATACATACTTTTGCAAGGAGACAATGTAACATCAATTCTGTATACTGATGCTTTGTCAAAATGCATCAGGCTTGTACCCCTCACAATCTACATTATTAGTGTCCTGTTATTTAATAAACTTATTGGTGCTTTTTACCCCATGATGTCTTGCAGATACTTCTACCTGCAGTAAAAATGACATCCAATATTAAAGGGATACCCAGTATGTCAGTATTACAAATACATTTAGAAAAGTGAATGCTAGTAAAACCTGAAAATTAATACCATTGCCCTATTTAGCCATCCCCAGCATTGCACAATTAATTTGCTTGTGACTCCTTTGATTTTTTGTAATGTTTACTTTGTTGTACACAATACATGGATGCTGCCAATCTGCCACATGGGTTTTACCACTTCTGTGCTCACCTAACAGAGATATGATCTTTTCTGAAAATTTTATACAGTTAGTTCAAGCAAAACATCAAGAAAGGAATGTTTATAAAAGGGTGGAGTGAAGAAATGATCCTTGGAAAGAAAACAGCATGGAGATTTTACTGAAAAGCTACCAACACCTGTGCAGGGGGAGACTTTTGTACCTTTCTATAAAAGACACCTTTATAAACATGCCATTAACTTTATATGCCAATATAGAACAATCACATTCCTAAACATATCCTTATAAAATATGGCCACTTGCCTTCTCTTTTCAGTTCCTTTTCCATGGGAACCAACCTTTTACATTCCAATCACCAAGCCTCTTACTTGTTGGCCTTACACTGCCTGGTCAGACATTCGTCTGCTTGGTGAACTTTTCAGCACTTCCATAACCTATCTGCCTTGATCAGATAGCAAAATCTGAGTTCTAAATGAGCTGTGTTCTACCAGATCATGTATAAATACAGTATCTAAACTTAACTTGCGCATCTATTTTAGTGAACCTACTGTACAACAGTACTTAACTAATACTTTATCTTTTTATAAAATTAAACTTGGAATTAACTGATGCAAAGCATGCATACGTTTTGCCTTTTAAAGAAGCCAGAAACTTTTAACTGAGATCTGGTGTCTTGTGGTAGTGAAGAGGTAAGAGGAACTCAGACATCAAAGAGGAACACACCAAGTCCAACTGTACTTCCAGTTATGGTCTTCCAGCTCAATAGCTGAATGACTTACTCAAAATAAGGAAGCATTTAAGTGGTGCTGGAGGCATTCACAATACCAGTCATTCATAATTCAGCCTTGCTGGTCACTACCCTACACACAACGCACACCTTTTTGTATCGGCATGGAGTGCCACTGAGGTAGGTAGATTTTGCTCTTAATGCTTCAACTCAGATACTCAATTACTTCAAAAGAATTTCAGCATGTTAGTGAGTCACCATTTCTAAATGTGAGCATCAGTTTGGAGTTATTTCCACAAAAATATTTTTAAAGTACATCTAGTATGGAGCTGCTTTTCCCTGAATCATCTCACACCAGATAATTTTGACCCGACTACCCTTGGTTTTCCCCCACCAGCACCACCCCAAAAGCCACTACCTACTTCCAGTTAAAAAGAACTGCATTGCAAGTATGTCCTGTTTTATGCCATGTACCATGTGCTGCCAAAACGTCAGCTCTGTTCCTAGATGTTGCTGTGCACACCTATTCTCAATTACAGCTTTTTTAAATTACTGACCTGAATGACATGCATATTGAAGTTGTATTTTTCACATGTAACTTGTTCCTCCTTTTCATGTGGCAGTCTATGGACTGAATGTACAAGTTTGTAAATGTGAAGAGCTATAGAACAGTGTTCTGCCTACGCAGCTCATCCCAGCTTAACATTTTAATCAATATACTTTCTGAATTTTAGGAATTGCTGGCGTGAAAAGAGAATTTGGAATTCTAATTAGATACAACATAGAATTTCAAATGGGCTACTTAATACAATGTAAGTGAGAAATTATATAATAACAGTACTATGTGTTTAAGAAGCACCACAACATGTGTCTTGTCGGCTGTTTCTATGCACATTTTTTTTTCTAAGATTAGCTGTTCTTGTTTGAAATATCTGGTAAACAGTTGAATACAGGTCAAGATTCTAACATTTTGTACAGACATATTGCAACTTACAAAGAAACGTAACCTGGGAAGCAAAAACCTAAATGTAATGTCCCTACTTCCCCTTCCAGTCCTGCTAGCATTTTACCACACTATCTTACACAGACCCAGGGCATTAGTTCAGTGTTTAAAACACAAAAGTAAAGTGCACCGGAAGGGAAAACAAGCTTATTTTCTGCAGTCATTTTTGTTACCATCTTACAACCCCTATTTCACTATGAGATATATAATCTATCAACTTAAATGCCTACTAAACTTTAGTGTCCATGAGAAATTACAAGGGAAAAGAAGTTAATAGGTGGGAAGGGAACATAAGCATTGTTAAGTGACCAAAACACTTTTTTTTTTTCTCTCTTAACTTGCTGAAAAGATGGACCAGTACAGAAGTTATGCAGGATTCGCAAACAGTCATTTTGTTTTACTCCCACACTGCAGGCTGCACCATACAGCACAATTTAAGCGAGCAAAACAATGATCTACCTGGCATGTGCCTCTCGTATTTCTAAAATGTGGGTGAAGTAATGATACGGGGTGGGATTCATAACTAATCCTTTATTTTCTCACAACTCAGCCTGTGCCATGCTGCAAAACTATTTTATTTATTATTACAGTATAGCAAAGGATAACTGCCTGCACTTAAGGTACTTCAGAGTAACAAGATACAGATAAGCCACAGTAATTCCCATATCTCCATGCTAGAGGCTTTCTAGATGAAAGTATAAGCATCTTAAAGGAAAACTCAGCACATATCTCTCCAGAAGCGCATTGGTCTAGCAGCAGTGACATCCAGATAGTATGCTGGATGTCCCGGGCTTGAGTCTCAAATAAGAGCTCATACTACCATTTCACTTCAATGATTCAAACACTGCCTAAGCAAAGGGCTTTCCCTGTATGTGTGTGTGTGTTTGTAGTTTGTCTAATAACAACAAGGAAGCACAGTAAAGTATTACCAAGTTATGCTGGGATACCTTGACAATTAAGGTAAATCATACAGCAAACTCATTATACAGCTAGTCTGCATACTGGCTGGTGATCACGGCACCATCTCTATCGCACAGTATGGCATGACCCAGTGGTACAACATCCATGAGAAGGGAAGATTAAGTAGCTTAAAGGCAGGGATCTGTTAAAGAAGCAGAATACTCGCATCAGGCCCCCGTCACAAGATGGAATTTCAACTAACAGATGTTCATGCTGCAGTGGAGAGGATCCCTTTCCTGTTGGGTCAAACAGTCATCCTGCATGTCAAAAATTATGGTGGGCAGCCAACCACAGTGCAGTGAAGCTCCTCAACTTAGAACACTGCATACATTTTACTTCTTTACTGTTTGCTAACCAAGCATGAAGGCTGAGCCATGATGAGCCCATTACAGCTATGTCCCTGGTAAAGCAACAAAAATGCAATTGCAAAAGTACAGGCAAACAGATACAAGGAAATACTGAAATAGATTCAAATGCAGCACTTAAATCTAACACAATGCATAAACATAAGCAAAACAACAGTAGGTACAAAATAACATGCACTGAGGTAGTAAATTAGATTATGCTGAGAAGACTGGACAAAAACATTAACTTACAATACAAGTTAAGCCGTATGGACAATTTTGTACGACACCGAAGGAGAGAAAGAGAGAGAGAGAGAGACAGTCACATCTCTACTTGCTGTGCTACTTAGGTTAAATCATTCCATCTCATCATACAGCACCTAAATATGACAAGACTTGTGCGTTTATTCAGTGGATAAGGACATGGTGCCATAGAGAGGGGGATTCACTGCATGTTGGCCTGGTAAGAGACATGGGATCAGCCTAAGCACTTTGATTCTGATGGACTTCACCTCTGTCCCTAATTTGTTTCTTTTTTTAATGCCTCTTCAAAAAAAAAAAATGTAAAAGATGAAAAAAAGCAGGTGCACTAGTGAAGTTACTAACTGCCAGAAATGTCAACAATTAAATGGGTTACTCAGACATGTTTCTCTGTTTCGAAGATACTGACATATGCCCCATTACTGAAACATGTTTTAAATTGTAAATTCAAACTCAACAATAAATAAATAATCCTACCTTCCTAGACTTTACCAGCTGAAATGATCATGTGATAAACAACATGAAATCCATAAAAGTAGACTAGAATGCACCCTAAATGATCTAATAAATTGCCACAGAGTACTAGCAATGAATTCCAAGGTAGTTCTGTATTAATGAACACATACTGGTAAGATATGCTAACAAGTACACAAATTATTACACTGGATGTCTGTTAATCTGCAAATGGAGAAACAAGACTTTTTTCTGTTCTTCTTTTCTCTTTTGCTGTCATAGGAGGTTACTAGGGTAATGGCTGGGGCCTACCAAGCCTAGCCAAGAGTGTATCCCCGAAAAAGAAATCTCATTCAGCACCTGCCACCCCTGTCAATGAGGGACACAGGTAGAATCCCTGGGGTAAATTTGTGCTTTTCCATCCACTCATCAAGGTTGTGTTTAAAGAGGGTCACAGCAAGGTACTCTGACATGTTAAAATACACCTGCACCCTATTTCAAACCCAGGACCATTGCAGCCGAAAAACAGTGCATCAACCCACCAAGCTACACAGCCATACCTCTCCTCAAGAAAATGGTGTGCAGTCAAACTGACAGGCACATGTGCTTACTCCTACAAGTAGAACACACCTGGCCTCTGTCCTGTGCATAATTCTACAAGTAGAGCATACCTGGCCTCTGCCCCTTGAATACTTCTACAAGTAGAACACACCTGGCCTCTGTCCTGTGCATACTTCTACAAGTAGAACACACCTGGCCTCTGTCCCATGCATACTTATACAAGCAGAACACACCCGGCCTCTGTCCCGTGCATATTTCTACAAGTAGAGCACACCTGGCCTCTGCAGGTGATACAGCAGTAATTCTAGCACCATGCAGGTAAGTGTGTGAGTGTGTGTGCCTTCTGTGAAGGTTAGGCACCGGGCTGGCAACTCGACACTGTAAAAATCCACTGCCAATCAATAGCGGACCAGAGAAAAGGGAAAAGCCAAAAGTCTTTTAGTATACCACATGCAATAATATATCACTATACACTTAAACAAAAGTTGTGAGATAATTTATTCACCACCACATAGGGCACAATATTAAATATACCATAGTCTAAGACAACCATCAGCTATGGCTATTAGAGTCTTTTTAATGATGGTAAAAAAGAAGTTATGTACTCACCATAACGTTCCATCTGAGTAGTTATACTTCATTTTTCTGCAACCTGTGGGTGTTCGGCTACGTATCGGATCCAAGCCGGCAACTTTTTTTCTAGCATCTGCTCCAAGCTCCGAGCTCCTCCCCTACCCATAATGCACTACCACCTCCTACCTTCCCTCAGATTGAGTTTGCTGCACCTAAATACATAAGCAACTCTGCCCAATGAACCATACCTGTATAGACAGGACAAGGTCCGGGGGACAGAGGGATGGAAGGTTGCAAAAAAATGAAGTATAACTACTCAGATGGAACGTTATGGTGAGTACATAACTTCTTTATCTGAAGTAGTTAACTTCATTTCATCTCCAACCTGTGGGACAGAGTTAGGGTTACCACCTGTCCCACTTTGCGAAAAACAGTCCCTCTTTGGGCAGTTGTCTCCTGACAAAAAATTGTAAAAATGGCAAGTATCCTGAGATTTTAGGACAAAATTATTTCCTATATTTTATGTAATAGTTGCATAAAACAGTTATTCTGTATCTAAAATACCTAAATGTTATAAGAAACAGAATAAGCAACTAAAATGCTACAAGAATAAGCTTTTATTTAGGCAAAAAAGTTAAGTTCTGTCCTTTGTACTGACCGTGGGTATGTGGCAGCTTGTAAAATCTGATGTTTGTACCAAAAATGTCCCACTTTGGCCATTTCAAAAGGTGATAAACCTAGACAGAGTTCCCAGCTGCTCCAATCCTGGGAGATCCCTATGGAAGGATATTCCTGAGCACCGCAGAGCCAAATGATGCTCTACCCCTAGAAATCAGATCTAATTTGTAATGGGAAATGAAGGTATGTGAACTGGCCCAGGCCTCTGCTGCACAAATGTCGTCCAAAGGAACCCTAGACCAAAAGGCAGCAGATGTCGCCACAGACCTGGTAAAGTGAGCTTTAACAATACCAGGAGGAGATGAACCTTGTGCTTTGTAGACATGCGAAATGCAAAGAGTAATCCATCTGGCCAAAGAAGCCTTAGAAATAGCCTTTCCCAGAAAGGCTTTGGAAAAGGAAACAAAAAACTGGTCAGTCTTGCGGAATGATTTTGTTCTATGAAGATAGAAGCGAAGTTGTCTATGAACATCTAACAGATGAAGTTTGTATTCACCCTTATTTTGGAAGTCAGGAAAGAAAACAGGCAGATTAATGGACTGGTTTATGTTTGCTTCAGATGCCACTTTGGGTAAGAAGGAAGGATTAGTACGGAGAGAGATCCTATCCTTATGGAAGACCAAATAAGGAGGCATGGCAGACAGAGCTTGAAGCTCAGAAACCCCCCTAGCAGATGTAATGGTGACAAGGAAAGCTGTCTTCCAGGATAAAAATTTTAAATCCACCAAAGCTGCAGGTTCAAATGAAGGAGCCACCAATGCCTGTAGGACAAAGGTAAGGTCCCAAGGAGGCACTGAATCCTTGACAGGAGGACGCAACAGAAAAGTGTCTTTAAGAAAGACCATACACAGCCTAGAAGAGGCTAATGCAATGTTGTCTTCACCAACATGAAAATTAGAAATGGCTGCCAATTTTACTTTCATTGTGGAGGAGCTAGCTCCTTGCTGAAAAATGTCAGACAAGAAATCCAACACCGCTGGAACAGGGGCTGTAAAGGGATCTAGGTTTCTCTGTGAGGTCCAAATGGAAAAACGCTTAAATTTACTGCGATAAAGTCTCCTAGTGGAATCTTTAAGAGAAGCCACCAGAATGAATTTTACCAGGGATGAAAGACCGGAAGTCCTGGCAATCAACGGAACTGGAGCAACCAAGCTGTCAGTGGATGGGCACCCGAAGGACTGGAGATTAGATCTGGGCAGAGATCCAGAATGCAAGGAGGAGCTAAGAGATGAGACCAAAGGAATGAGAACCAAACCTGATGAGGCCAGAAAGAGATAATGAGGATAACTTTGCACTGCAGTCGGCAAGCTTTCTGAAGAAACTTTGGAATGAGTGGCAATGGTGGGTAAACATACAGAAGCCCGGGGGGCCAAGCATGGACTAGAGTGTCTCTGGGGGCTTCCCCTGGTGAGGGAATCAGAGCGAAGAACTCGCTGCACTTCGCGTTGGAAGGAGATGTGAAGAGATCGCAGCAAGGCTAACCCCATACAAGGAATATCTCCTCCGCTACTGACGGTTTCAGAGACCACTCGTACGGCATCAAAATAGCCCGACAATCTGTCCGCTAAAATGTTGGAGCGTCTCGGGATGTGCTTTGCTATCAGAAACCGACTAGTGGAGATACCCCATTCCCACACACTCATGGCCTCGCGACATAGGGGATAGGATCTGGTTCCCCCTTGCTTCTTGATATACCAAACAACTGACATGTCTGACTGAATTGCAATCAATCCGAGGAAGGACAGTGTGAAAGGCTTCCAACGCTAAAAGCACTGCCCTCATCTCTAGAACATTTATGTGCAACTTGGTCTCTGACTGGGACCATGTGCCTTGGACTGTCCTTCCCGAACAGTGTCCCCCCCGCCCGAGTTGGGAGGTGTCCGTGGTCACTGTGACTTGGACTGGAGATGGCACGAAGGGGCATCCTTCTAATATTTCCAGTGAATTTAACCACCAAAGAAGGGACATCCTGCAGACGTGACTGATCCTGATCGGAAATTCCATGAGCAGGTCTAGCCAAGACCATTGAACAGCCAGAGTCCATTGAAGAACCCGCATATGAAGACGCACACAAGGGAGAATCGATATAGAGGCAGCCATGGAGCCCAGTCCCCGGAGAAAGTACAGTTTTGTACCTACCATAAATGTAGATGTCCGATAGGAATGCATCTGCAGTCCTTACAAATGGGTTGTCCTGTCGTCAGGCAGCCCTTCGGTCGGCCGGATTCCAAAGTCTGGGTCTGGCCTCGGCTGGTGTCGCGCTTCACCCGACGTCATAGCTGCAGTTCTTCGGGTATAAAGGCATCAGCCGACGCCATTTTCCTCAGTGTTTCTTGCCCCAGATGCCAGGTGCCCTCTTGGATGGCTAAATTTGGATAAATGCCAATGTTTCCAAATAGTAGAGAGCAAACACATAAAATAAGCATGTATGTACATATATACAAACAAATACACCATAATAGATCCCCCCCAAGCTAGCTGAAGGATGGCAAATACCCTAGGAGTACCACAGAGGGGAAGGCGGGTGGGTAATCCTGACTGCAGATGCATTCCTATCGGACATATACATTTATGGTAGGTACAAAACTGTACTATGTCCTTCAAGGATGCATCTGCAGTCCTTACAAATGGGTAGAATACCATAGCTAAACTAGGGGAGGAGGAAAAAATGAAAGATTATGGTGTAGTTAGGCTCGCTTACAAAACTGCAGTGGCAAAACCTGCTCGGGATCTAGAGTATAAAGGTAAATTGTAATGCTTGGCAAATGTATGCACGGAGGTCCAAGTAGCAGCCTCTATAATGTCCTTGGAAGCCACTCCTCGTAAGAAGGCTGTGGTAGTGGCTGTAGCCCTTGTGGAGTGAGGCCTGATGTTCTCTGGAGTTTTCTTTCCATGGTAGGAGTAACAAAATCTAATACAATTTCCTATCCATTTGGAGATTGTCTGCTTTGAAATTGGTTTTCCTTCCTTTCCTGTTGCATATGCTACCAGAAGCTGGTCAGTTTTTCTATTGGACTTGGTCCTGTCCAGGTAGTAGCGTAATTGTCTATGTACATCCAAGGTATGCAACAGTCTTTCTCCCCTGTTCTGAGGGTTGGGGAAGAATGTAGGTAGGTGGATAGCCTGATTTAAAGACACTCTGGATACCACCTTAGGCATAAATGTAGGATTTGTTCTCATGGACACTCTATCTTGATGGAAGATCAGGAAGGGTTGCACTGCCATTAATGCCTGTAGTTCAGAGACCCTTCTTGCTGAGGTGATTGCCAGCAGGAAAGCAGTCTTCCAGGATAAGTATTGTAATTCTGCTGTTGCTGCCAGTTCGAAAGGAGGAAGTGTCAATTTTTCTAGCACAAAGTTCAAGTCCCATGCTGGCATTGGTGGTTTCCTGGGAGGTTTTACATTTTTATTTCCTCTTAGAAACTGCCTGAGCAGAGGATGAGAGAAGACAGGAGGATCCAAGCTGTATTCTGCTGAAATGGCTGATGCATGTATCTTGATGGAAGAATAGGACAGGCCTGTATGGAAGAGCTCTGCCAAGTACTCCAGGATGTTGGCTATGTTTACCAGTGCCACATCTTCTCCCTTTGCAGTACACCAAATGAGATATCTTTTCCATTTTGCTGCATAATTCTTTCGTGTTGAAGGTCTACGAGCCTCAAGGATTATGTCTTTAACCCTTTGGGATAAATTTGGGTTAATTGTTCTTATGTAATGTTCCAGGCAGTTAGCTGCAGAGTTTTCAGGTTTGGATGCAGGATGTTGTAGTTGTTCTGTGTTAACAGGAATGGGATCAGAGGTAATGCCCATATTTGTTCCCGAGACATGCTCCTCAGCAATGGGTACCAATGTTGCCTTGGCCAGTCTGGAGCTATCAGAATGATCTTCGGACGTTCCTCTTTGATCTTCAAAAGCACCTTGTGCATCAAAGGAAGTGGTGGGAATGCGTATGCTGTCAGGTTCTTCCAACTGAAGGATAGGGAGTCCATCTTCCAAGCAAGTGGGTGGTACGTCCTTGTGCAGAATCTCTTTAGCTGGTGATTGAGTGGGGATGCAAATAAGTCTATTTGTGGTAGTCCCCATTCTGTTGTGATGGCTTTGAAGATGTCCGGATGCAGCATCCATTCGTGGGCATCCGTGGTAGTTCTGCTTAGTATGTCTGCTAGGATGTTTTCTTTTCCTGGTACAAAAATTGCTTGTAACTGAATGTTGTAGCTCAGAGCCACATTCCATAGGTCCAGTGCCAGCCGACATAGAGGGTATGAATGTGTGCCTCCCTGTTTGTTGATGTACCACATAACTGTGGTGTTGTCTGTCCTTATCATCAACTGACCTTCTTGGAGAAATGGTCTGAATGACTGGATTGCCAATTTTACTGCCAGCATTTCCTTTAGATTTATGTGCAGGCAGCTGGTCTTGAGTCCATAAGCCTTGTACGCACTTGTCCAGCATGTGTGCCCCCCAACCGAGGTCTGATGCATCTGTCGTGATGGTTTGGCTTGGTTGGCTGTTGCAGAAGGGCAATCCTGTGTTTGATTGACATGCCTGAGCCCACCATAGGAACTCTTGCTTCAGGCATGGGATTATTGGAATTTTGGTTTCTAGGCTGTGCTTGTGTTGAGACCACAAATTCTTTAGGTACCACTGTAGCTTTCTCATATGCAGCCTGGCATGAGGGACCAGAATTATGCAGGATGCCATGAAGCCTAGGGCTTGCAGTACTTTCCTTGCAGTTAGATGGTTCTGCTTTGTTAATGCCAAGAAGTAGAGAGGTAGTTGTTCTTTCTTTTCTGCAGTTAGGAATGCCATTTGTTTTGATGTGTCCAGCTCTGCACCCAGAAAGGTTATTCTTTGGGATGGAATCAGCCTTGACTTTTTTATATTGACTGTATATCCCAGTGCTTGCAGCAGGTAAATGACTCTTTGTAAGTCTTCTGTTAGCTTGCTTTTGTTGTCCGCTTGTATCAGGCAGTCGTCCAGGTAGGGGTAAATTTGGATTCCCTGAAGTCTGCAATAAGCAATTACTGATGCCAGGCATTTTGTGAACACTCTGGGCGCAGTAGATAAGCCAAAGGGCAATGCTGAGAATTGATAATGCTCTGATCCTGCAAGAAATCTGAGGTATCTTCTGCAATTTGGTCGTATGGGGACGTGCAGGTATGCCTCCTTGAGATCTAGAGTTACCAGCCAAGACTCCTTGCCCAGCATGGGAAGAAGCTGCTGTAGGGTCAGCATTTTGAATTTTGGAACAATGAGGAATGTGTTTAAAGCGGACAGGTCGAGAATAGGCCTCCATTTGCTCTCTTTTCTTGGTACCAGGAAGAGTCTGGAGTAAAATCCCTTTCCTTGTTCCATAGATGGTACCTTTTCCACAACTCTCAGTCTTAATAATTGAGATATTTGCTTTAGAGCTTCTGCCCTTTGAGTAGGTGGTAGGTTTGGCATTCCTCTCTTTGCTGGTAGAGTATGGAAATGGAACCTGTAACGTTGGTCTATAGTTTGCAAAATCCATCTTTCCCTTGTGATGCAATGCCAGTTTTTTGAAAACAATGTTAACTTTCCGCCTAAGGGTGCTTCCAGTTGTTCCCTGGTAGGCGGTGTCACAGCCAAGTCACTGTGATTGTGTTGTTGCAGTGGCTGTGGCTGCGTCTGTGCCTCGCTGGTTGTTACCTTGCCACTGGCGTCCCCTGTAGGCACCCCTGGATTGGTTTCTGCCTCTTGTACGCCTATTCCTGCCTCTCTGTGTCTTAGAGGAGTCCGGAAAGGACCAATTTTTGGAGGGCCAGTTCCTGCTAAACCTTGGAGGTTGAACCTGTAAGAAATCTTTCACTGTTTGTACAGATTTCGCCTTCTCTTCCATCTTTTTTAAAACCTGCTGTGCAGGGGAACCAAATAAATTGACTTTGTCCATGGGAGCATCTAAAAGCTTTGATTTGACATGGTCTGGTAATGCCTGCTCTTTCAACCATGCATGTCTCCTGATAACTGTGCCAGTCATGGCTGATCTAAAGGAAGCCTCCAGTGCATCATAGCCGCATTTTAAGGAATGGTTACTAACCTGCTGTATGTTATGTACCATTTCCTGAACATATTTCTTATCTAAAGATTCTTCAGAGGATAGCTTTTTAGTTAACTGGTCTAGCATAAACTCTTGATATTGAATCATATGAAATTGGCAGTTCAAAGCTCTAGCTGACAAAGTAGCAGAGGTGTAAACTTTTTTACCCCATCGCTCTAAGGACCTGGATTCCCTTTCAGAGGGGAGGGTTTTTTTAGTAGATGTAGTTGCTACAGCTTTAGGGCCCTGGGAGATAGTCTCTGGATCTGCAAAAGGAGCCTTGTATAAATGGTGATGAGTGTCCGGGACCCTGTAGAACCTATCGGGCTTAGCAGGGGCCGGAGGTAATGAATCAGGAGCAGTGCAAGCATCATTAAATGCATCATCTACAACAGAAAGAACTGGAGGTATAGCTAAAGGCCTATGCTGTGGCAAATGTAGAAAGGTTCTAAGCCTTTTTCTGGAGTCTGAGAAATCTTGGCCCTGCCACTGAAATTGCTCCCTCATAGCATGCAAGGTTTCCCCAAAGGAAAATTCCTCAGGTGGAGAGGCTGAAGGAATGGACTCTTCAGCATCAGAGTCTTCGTAAGGAGAATAAGGAGCCTCAGGAGGGTCTGTATGTTCTGAGTCATCAAAGGAATCATCTGTGGATACTGGCTCTGGGGGCTCTGCTCTAGGCCTCTTCTCTGGAGGTGGATGAGAGGTCCTGTCTGGATGAGGCTGGGATCCACGAATTAAAGAAATGAGATCCTCAGCCAAAGAAAGCATATGGGAACTCGTGCTGGGCCTGTGAGAGGGGCTTGACAGGCACCGTTTTGAAGCTTTAGCTGCTTTAGCCCTGGCAAAGGCCTTAATAGACATGGCTGCAGGAGGCCTAGCAGCTCCACGTGCAGGGGTTGAAATATCCAAGGGAATAGTGTCTGATAATTCCTGAGAAACCGCAACTGCAGGTTGGATTTCAGAAGCCGTTTCCACCAGGATAGAAGAGGCCTCGGTAGAAGGCATGTTTTCGGCTGGGGAAAGAACCGCTTGCTCGGTTTCAGCCGAAACCGAGACACTCGTGGTTGGCTTAACCGCGGTTTCGGCCGAAACCGCAGACCGCGAGTGTCGGTCCTTTTCCCTGCGTTTTTTGGTTATTTGTGAAGTCGGAGGATCCGACGGCATGATATAAGCAAAATCAGAGCCGAAAAACTGTTCTGCAAACTCTGTCCAGCGTCTAAGCGTCCGTCGGTTAAAAGAAGCACAGGCTAGACAAGCTGCTACGTCGTGGTCTGGGCCTAAACAAGGTAAGCAGTAAGAGTGGAAATCTTTATGAGGTATTTGTTTCCCACAAGTTAAACAGTTATTCACTTTTTCTGACATCGGCTGAGGCAAGAAAGAGTCCCCAACGGGGTACTTAGCTTTTTAGAAGTCTTCGAAGTAGTATTCGGTAGTAGTAATCTCTGGTTCTGACCGACCGGCACTTGCGAACAGCTTCTGCTTCGGGCGGCACGCGGCAAGAAAGACTGAGGAAAATGGCGTCGGCTGATGCCTTTATACCCGAAGAACTGCAGCTATGACGTCGGGTGAAGCGCGACACCAGCCGAGGCCAGACCCAGACTTTGGAATCCGGCCGACCGAAGGGCTGCCTGACGACAGGACAACCCATTTGTAAGGACTGCAGATGCATCCTTGAAGGACATCCTTGCTCGCCTTTGGAGACTTGAAGTTCGCTATCTGAGCTATGTGGCACCTGAGATGTAAGATCCTGTCTGGAGTTAAGAATACTTTCATCTGCGAGGTGTCTAGCCGTGCCCCAATGAAGTCTAAAACTTGTACTGGTTGCAATTGGGATTTCTGAACACTGTCTGCAATCCCCAATAGATCTGGCAACCAAATGAAGTAGTCTCAGGCCAGACAAAGCAGATGCTTATTGGGCGCAGTGAAGAGCCAGTCGTCCAGGTAATGAAATACCTGAGTACCCTGAAGCCTCAGGTGAGCCGCTACAACTGCCATTAGCTTGGTGAACACCCTGGGGGCTGTGGTAAGACCGAAGGGTAGGGCTCT
Organism: Protopterus annectens; assembly: GCF_019279795.1. Classification (NCBI taxonomy): domain Eukaryota; kingdom Metazoa; phylum Chordata; order Ceratodontiformes; family Protopteridae; genus Protopterus; species Protopterus annectens. The sequence goes on from NC_056737.1 coordinate 1,996,025,097, forward strand.
GAACTGAAAATGACTGGCTCCCAGCCGGAAGCTCAGAAACCTCCTGGAGCTTCTGTGGATCTTGATGTGGTAGTAAGCATCCTGGAGGTCTAACGAGCACATCCAGTTGCACTCTCGGAGATCAGGTAGAATGGACTGTAGGGTGACCATCCGGAATTTCTGTTTGGCAACAGGCAGGTTCAAAGTTGACAGGTCTAGAATGGGCCTGAGGTCACCTGTCTTTTTTGGTACTAAAAAGAACCTTGAGTAGACGCCTGATCCGGACTGGTCGGGGGGGGGGGGGGGACTTGTTCGATGGCTCGTTTGAGAAGCAGCTTTGAAACCTCTAGAGCTGCGGCCTCCCTGTGGGCGGGTGGAACATTCGGGAGGTTGTTGTTGTTGTGTCTTTCGGCTTTTCCCGGTTAGGGGTCGCCACAGCGGAACTCTGGTCCGCTAATGATTGGCAGTTGATTTTTACGTGCTGAGTTGCCAGCCTTAACGCACAACCTTCAACGAAGGTACGCCCATTCACGCACATCTCCACACAGAAAACGCTCCAGCTGAGAGTCGAACCTGTCAGCGTCTTACTGTGAGGCGACAATGCTACCGCAGCACCACCACCGGAACATCCAGGAGGTGTTTTGGAATATTTGGAGGGGCAACAAATGGGATAGTGTAACCTCTGGATATAATCTGTAACACCCGGCAATCTGTCATAATGGACTCCCATGCTGCTGGGTCTAAGAACAATCTTCCCCTGACTGCCTCCAGAGTAGGACAGCTGGGCAACCCCTCAGGGCTGTGACCGGGTCCATCAGAAAAAGGTTCCCTAGACCCAAAATTCCTGGGACCCCCTCTACCTCTGGGTTGGCATTGATCCTGTCCCCCTCTGCCTTTGGGGGAATAGTTGTCCTAAGAATCCCAGGAAAACTGAGATTTTCGGAACCACATCTTCTTTTGCCATCTTTGATTCCTAGAGAAGGACCGCTGAGGGTTAGAGAAGCGGATCCCAATGGCAGACAAAGTCTTCCAGTCCTTTTCGCTCTGGACAAGTGTGTCGCGTACTGTCTTCCCGAAAAGGGAAGAACTGTCATAGGGAGCGTTTACAAATGACACCTTCAAAGGGGCCACAAATTGACACAACCTGAGCCAGGCATGACGCCTCATGGCTTATGCCTGTCTCAGCCTCCCTAGCTGCTCCTTCCATGGCATGGGAAAGGAGCCGCATAGACGTATTTGAGACTGACTTCAGAGTAGACATTTACGCAGAGAACAACTGTTTGTCCTGCGGCGATAAAGACTCTGGGGGAGCCCAGCAAATTTCAATGAAAGGTCTCGCTGAAGCCAGATTACATGTGCCAAATAGTTCAGTGCACGGATTGAAAAGGTCACTGAGGAATAAACGCGCTTCCCAAACCTATCCACCGACCTGGACTCCTTGTCTGGAGGCTGGACTGAGGAACTCTCCTGTGCTAGTTCCTTCTTGGTGGCTGCTGCAACCAACATAGCGTCAACTGGGGCTCCTTTTGACCAAGGTTGTTTGTCGGAAGGGGGGGATAAAATTTTGTCGGGGCATTTGGGGATGGGCTCTACGGTGTCAGGCTCCTTCCATGCCCGCGTGGTGATAAGGTCCGCCAAGGGGTCCGCTGGTGGGGACACCCAGGAAGCAGATGGGCCCATGCCAAAGGCCTCCAGGAGCACTGACTCATCCCCAGAAGGTTTTGGGGCTGACCAACCTCCCCTCTGGTGGAGGATCTCCATGATTTCTCAGAAGGAGACATCTTCGGGAAGTGACCTGGGGGAACCTTCCCCTTCATCTAAGTCAGTGTCTGTAGTGAGGGACTCGTGGGAGTCCAAGTGCCTCCTTTTGCACTTGCGCTAACGGTGACCCTCTTCAGTGGGACTCTCAGAAGAGGACGTGAGCCGCAGGGGGTTCTTCAGGGGAAGAAAAGTACAGTTGTGTACCTACCATAAATGTAGATGTTTGAGTGTATTCACTGTTGCAGTCATTACAATTGGGTTATCCTGCTGGCAGGCTACCCGCAGTCGGCCTGAATTCCAAAGTCCTGGTTCGGCGTCAGTTGCTGTCACCTCCTCCCTGGTGTCAGTGCGCCAGGGGAATAAAAGATGCAGACAACGCCATTTTCTTCAGTTTTTCTTGCCCCAGATGTCATGTGCCCCCAAAAGGGTAGGCTAAATTATGCCAATAAGCCTGCATGCAGTAAAATAAACTCTTCCTTCATCTACAAGCAAATACACCACATATGTTGTATAGAATAGAGAAGTACAGATAAGTCCCAGCAAAGGAAAGGGGGATGGTGGGTGGGTAACCTGGACTGCAACAATGAATACACTCAAACATCTACATTTATGGTAGGTACACAACTGTACTGTTCATCGTGTTTCACTGTTGCAGTCATTACAATTGGGTTGAATCCTAAAGCTAAGGTTGGGAGGCTGGGGCTAAATAGGATTAGAAGAGGCTATGAGGCCCTACAGAACTGCAGTGGCAAAGCCTGCCCTGGATTTAGAGTAGAGAGGTAAGTGATAGTGCTTCGTAAAAGTGTGCACTGAACTCCAAGTTGCAGCCGCTAAGATGTCTTTGGTTGGTACTCCTCTGAGGAAGGCTGTTGAAGTGGTTGCTGCTCTGGTTGAATGTGGCCTAATGCCCTTAGGCACTGATTTGCCATGCTGTGAATAGCAGAAACGAATGCAGTGGCTTATCCACTTTGAAATAGTCTGCTTTGAGATAGCCTTTCCTTGTGATCCTGCAGCATATGCCACTAGAAGTTGTTCAGTCTTTCTGAAAGCTTTGGTTCTGTCCAAGTAGAAGCGTAGCTGCCTGTGAATGTCCAAAGAATGCAGACGTCTCTCACCCTTATTCTGTGGGTTTGGATAAAAAGTAGGCAAATGAATTGTTTAGTTCAGGGCCACACTGGACACTACCTTAGGCATAAATGTCGGGTTTGTCCTCAGAGAAACCCTGTCAGGATGGAAAATGATAAAAGGGTCCACAGCCATGAGTGCCTGTAACTCTGAGACTCGTCTTGCAAAGGTTATTGCTAGGAGCAGAGCTGTTTTCCAGGATAAGAATTTTATATCAGGTGTAGAGGCTGGCTCAAAAGGAGGCAGTGTGAGTTTTTCCAAGACATAATTGAGATCCCATGCAGGTATTGGGGCTCTCCTTGGAGGTCTTATGTTTTTGGCCCCTCTGAGGTACTGCCTTATTAATGGATGAGAAAAAATAGGTGGTTCTATATTGTAATGAGCTGAAATGGCAGAGGCATGAATCTTAATTGATGAAAAGGATAGGCCTTTGTCCAGCATCTCAGTTAAGTATTGCAAAATCTGAGGAATATTTGGTACAATCGTGTCAATTCCTTGTGCCTGGTTCCAAGCACAGGATCTCTTCCATTTTTCTGAACAAGATTTTCTGATGCTAGGCCTCCTGGCCTCCAAAATAACATCCATCACCGCTTTAGAGAGAGGTGTGTTTTGAATGGTTACATCATCCGTCATGCTGCTAGATTTAAGGTCCTGAGTTGGCTGTGCAGGATCTAACTGTTTTGTTGGGTCAATAAGTGAGGAATTTGAGGTAATGTCCAGGCTTGGCATTGAGACAAGTTCTTTAGGATTAGGTACCAGTGCTGGCGGGGCCAGTCTGGGGCAATCAGTATAATTTTTGGCTTCTCTTGTCTGACCTTTAAGAGTACCTTGGGGAGGAGAGGTAGTGGAGGAAAGGCATAGTTTTTCCAGCTGAAAGATCGAGCATCCACTCTCCATGCTTGCTTGTGATAAGTCCTTGTGCAGAATCTCTGTAGTTGGCAGTTGTGAGGGGAGACAAAAAGGTCTGTCTGGGCATCCCCAGTTCCTTGTTATCATGCTGAAGACTTGTGGATCCAATTTCCACTCGTGGGGATCCATTAGGTTTCTTCTTAGTTCATCTGCCAGAGTATTTATCTTTCCTGGCAGGAACTGTGCTTGCAGATGTACTTGGTAAGTCAATGCTGTGTCCCACAAAGTCATGGCTAGTCTGCAGAGGGGGTAGGAATGTGTGCCTCCCTGCTTGTTTATGTACCACATGACTGTAGTATTGTCCGTCTTTATCAATAGTTGTCCTGGATGAAATAGATCCTTGAAGGCTGTCAGGGTATTCTGAACAGCTAACATCTCTTTTTGATTGATATGTAGATGCATTTGGCTTGCAGGCCATGTGCCCTGAATACATCTTCCTGCCATATGGGCCCCCCAGGCATAATCTGATGCATCTGTTGTTAATGTCTACCTGGCTGTGGGTAAAGTGAAAGGCTGTCCCTTGTTGTGGTGACAGGCCTTTGCCCACCATTGAAACTACTGTTGCAGGCAGGGAATGAGAGTAATTATTGTATCCAGGTTGTGGCATTGTTGAGTCCAAACACTTTTTAGATACCATTGTAGTTTCCTCATATGCAGTTTTGCATATGGAATTAGCAGAATGCAGGATGCCATGAAGCCCAACGTCTGTAGAATTTTTCTTGCAGATAACTGGGTCTTTGTTGCCAACATTTTGAAATAAGTAGTCAGTTGTCTTTGTTTGTCTGGCGTGAGATAAGCCATCTGGGCAGTTGTATTTAAGCTTGCACCCAGGAATATTATCTCTTGAGAGGGTACTAGTTTTGATTTCTTTTCGTTTACTGTGTACCCTAGGCATGTTAGTAATCTTTTTACAAACGCCAGATGCTGTAGTAGAATGTCCTTGTTCTCTGCTTGAATAAGGCAGTCGTCCAAGTAAGGATATATTTGTATTCCTCTTTGTCTGCAAAATGCAATTACTGGTGCCAGGAATTTTGTGAAGACCCTGGGCGCAGTAGATAAGCCAAAGGGCAGTGCAGAGAATTGGAAGTGCATTGAGCCAGCTATAAATCTGAGGTATCTTCTGCATGATTGTCTGATTGGGACATGCAGGCATGCCTCTTTTAGGTCTAAAGTCACAAGCCAAGCCTTCTTGCCCAGCATGGGCAGAAGCTGCTGCAGAGTCAACATTTTGAATTTTGGAATATCCAGAAATGTGTTTAGAATAGACAGGTCCAGTACTGGTCTCCAGGTTTTGTCCTTTCTGGGCACCAAGAACAGTCTTGAGTAAAAATCCTAGTCCCTGCTCTTGCTGTGATACTCGCTGAATGGTCCTCATGTCCATGAGGGATGAAACTTGTTTTTGTGCCTCTGCCCATTGATTGTGGTCTGGCATACCGTTTGCCCTTGGCAGGGTGTGAAAATGGAACCTGTAACCTTGTGACACTATATTCAAGACCCATTTGTCCCGGGTGATCATGTGCCAATTTTGTGAAAAAAGTGCTAGTTTTCCCCCTAAAGGAGCTGCCAGCAGATAAGTGCTTGGTGCTGGCAGGGGAAAGTCATTGAGACTGTTTCCTGTATGGCTGTGATTTATCTTCTCCACCTTTGGAGGTAGACGTAGCCCATAGTTTAGACCTGTATGAGCCTTGGGGCTGGGATCTGTCTCTGGGGCGTCTGTATCTGCCTCTTTGTGGCCTGTCTGACACTGGAAAGGACCAGTTCTTTGTAGGCCAGTTCCTGATAATTCTGGGAGGCTGTACCTGTAAGAAATCATTGACTGTTTGCATAGATTTAGCTTTATCCTCCATTTTCTTCAACACCTCTTCTGCTTTAACACGAAACAAGGTATCATGCTGTAATGGAGCATCTAATAATTTTGCTTTAACATGATCAGGCAGATTCTGTTCCTTTAACCAAGCATGCCTCCTAATGACAGAACCCGTAACAGCGGCCCTGCAGGAGGCCTCCAGAGAATCAAAACCACATTGCAAAGTATGCTTTCCCACTTGTTCAGCTGCATGCAATAAATCCTGCATTTCTTTGTTTTCTGCACATTCAGAATTTGTCAACATTTTCTGTTTAAGTAGTGACATAAGATATTGCTGATATTTAAGCATATGAAACTGACAATTTAAAGCCCTTACAGCCAAGGCAGCAGAAGTGTAAATATTTTTCCTTCATCTGTCCAGGGTCCTTGAATCCCTATCAGAGGGGATAGGGTGTTTTGCAGTGGAAGCCTTGACCCCTTTGGGACCCTGATAGATGGGTCAGCAGCAGGGTTTTTATAAAGAAATTTATGTTAATCAGGAACCCTGTAGTATCTGTCTGGCTTAACAGGAGCTGGTGGTAAAGAGTCAGGAGTCAGACCGGACTATAAAAATACATCATCTACAATGTCTAAAACAGGAGGAATAGCAAGGGGCCTGTGTTGAGGTAGTAAAAGGAAGTCTCTGAGCTTTTTCTTAGATTCTTAGTAATCTTGGCTCTCCCAGTGGAAGTGCTCCCTCATAGTATGCAGGGTCTCCCCAAAAGAATAATCCTCAGGAGGAGAGGCTGAATGGATAGATTCTTCAGCATCAGAATCCTCATAAGGAGGAAGAGAGTATTCCTGTTCAGAAGAGGAATCAGAGGAAATGGAAACCTGATCTGAAGATTCATATTCTGTCTCTTGCCTAGGCCTTTTATCAGGAGGGGGATGGGAACCCCTGATCAAAGTAATTAGGTCTTCGGCCATTTTAAGCATCTGTTTTTTAGGCATGGAGGCCTGTCCAGGGGAATGTTGTACTTGTTTCTTTGTCCATAGAGGTGCTTTAGTCTGTCTTTGAAGCTGAAGTCGTTTTCACATATAACTGTGTAGGCCTGAAAACACCCTCAGAAGCCGATGCCTACTCAGCGGCTCCGGACCCATCTGAGGGAATAGTTCCCGAGGGTCCAATACCTTGAGTTTCCAGCAGCCTAGTTGGCTCCACGTGAGAGTCAGAAATGGCCTGTGGCTCTGAGGCAGCAGGTGTCAGGGGCTGCGAAAGCGCCTCACTGAGGTGCCGAGGCCAAGGCAGATTCCAGCATGGATGCGGGGAGAAGGCCTTTAGCTACTAATTTGGCCTTCCGATCCCTGAGGGCTCTAGGACTGAACCCAGTGCAGACAGCACATTGTGTTGACAAATGTGACACTCCCAAACAAATAACAAACAGAGTGTGACCATCAGCCGGGGAGAGCTTATGGCCACACTCTGTGCATTTCTTAAACACAGATTTTGGCTGATCAGCCATGGTCCTGCACCAAAAATCACAACCTACTAAATCACCACACACAAAACACACGTAGGGGAAGGGCAGGCCTAATAACTACTCTACTGAGTTTTACAACAAAAACTTTTTTTTTTTGACTAACTGACGAACAAGCGATATACTAGTGAGGGAGGAAGGGAAATAATTAACTCGGGCATACAAACAGACTAAGTATTAAGAAAACTTGCTATCCCTGAGCTCAGAGCGGAGACGACCATGATGCACACTACTGGCACGGCAAATGATATCTGGGGGAAGGTAGGAGATGGGTAAGGGAGGAGCTCGGAGCTTGAGCAGATGCTAGAAAAAAAGTTGCCGGCTCGGATCCGATACAGATCCGAATACCCACAGCTTGCAGATAAAATGAAATTAACTACTTCAGATCTACAATTAATACCTCGTAAAGATCCATTTAACCCATCAGAAAAGATATCTAAACTTGAGGCCATTACTAGACTAATGGTAAGATCAGGAAACTAACTAGTAACAAAATAATAATCAGTCCTCCTAAAGCGGACACTAAACAGCACATCCTAGCACCGTAAATCCTCCATCATAGTTTTTCTTGCATTTTGTAATTTAATTAGATAGATCTATGCTCAAATATTTCTACAGAAAGACAAGATGAGTCAACTATCAAACAACAAACTTGCTTAAATAAAGTCAATGCTTTTTAAATGCCTGTAGTATAATAGCAGAAATCACTGGTGTGTGTACACACACACACACCTCCAGTGGCAGCTGGTGACTTCAAAACGCAACTGAATGGCTGGGACTCTATTACAGCAGACCAATCACCATTACTGGTGATCAAGCAAAAGATGAGGTCATACACTTTCATCCACAGACTGCCTTTGTACCCACTCATTACAAAAACTTTACAGCCAATATACATCTCAGATGTGAATATTTTCATGGATTATATGTTGATTTTATAATATCATTTATATGTGCGTGTATGTATATGCATGTGTATATATGTACACATTATATCAAAGTCAAAGTAAACTGTCATTTAGACACCACAAGTGAAGTCTAAATGAAATTACTTGCATCATGCTCGAATTAAGACAAATACATACATACAATTACACATGCTTAGAAGAGAGAGATACACATACACAAAATTATATGTGCATCAGACCTAACATTTACCTTTCTCTTAGTTATATTACTTATTACTACAGTTATTCTATACAGCCCTATAGCAGCTGATTGATTCCTTATTGCACCTGTACTTATTACGCAATATAATTTTCTTGTTTTGTATATTATGAGAATGTCTAGTAGTTTGTATTGCACATAATTTTCTTGTTTACTGATAAGTTGGTTGTAATGTCTTATTGTTATTGCACTATTGTTTGGTCATCACAAGACTTGTCAGCATCTCGCATCCCTGAGATTAATACCAGAGTTCAAGAGTCTAAACGCTTGAGGGAAAAAACTGTTCTTGAACCTGGTCGGTTTACAGTGTATGCTGCAGTATCTTCTGCAAGACGACAGGCATGTGAACAGTTCAAAAGTGGGGTGTGTGGGATCACTTGCTATTTTTGTTGCTCTGTTGTAAGAACATACAGTGTATAGATCCTTTATCTCAAGTTTGGATCCTGTTATTTTCAACACAACTCTATCTTTTGTAGGGCTTTTTAATCTGCAGCTGAACAGCCTCTGTACCACACCGTGAAGGTGCACGTTGGGATATTTTCTGGTGCCCCTGTAGAAGGTGTATAGAATGAGGGAGGAAGGCTTGCTTTCCTCAGTCTCCTCAGAAAATGCAGGCATTGATAGGCCTTCTTTACTATGTGACTGATACTTGTTGACCATGAAGGATCCTCCACTATATAGACCCCTCCCAAGAATTTTGTGTTCTTTACCCTTTTTACTTCTTCTTTCGGCATTCCCGATTAGGGGTCGCCACAGCGGAACTCCAGTCTGCTAATGATTGGCAGTAGATTTTTACGGTGCCAGCTCAACGCCCAATCTTCAACGAAGGCACGCCCTATGCATGTCTTTCGAATGCCACTTGACCGCAGGGAGAACATGCAGACTCCACACAGAAGGCGCTCCAGCCGAGAATCAAACGGGAGAACCTCTTGCTGTGAGGCGACAACGCTACCGCTGCACCACCGCGGCTTGTTCTTCACACTTTCTACTACTCTCCATTTATCATGATAGGACAGTGAGCTGGTTATGCTCTCCTGAAGTCTGTTATGATCTCCTTGGTTTTGCTGACATTGAGGTCAAGATTATACCTGGCACACCAGTCAGAGAACTCACTTCTTCCCTGTAAGCCTTTTCTTCTCCTTTGCTGATGTGGCCCACAACTGTAGTGTCATTCGCAAACATAATGATGTGGTTGGTGTTAAATCAGTCTTTACAGTCGTGGATCAAGATAGTAAACAGTAGTGGGCTTAGCACACAGCCCTGAGGTACTCCTGTGTTGACATGATGCTCTTTGAAGAATTCTTGCCACACATACTCTTGTGGGGTCTTCCAGTCAGAAAGTCCAGGATCTAGTTACACACATGGTTATTAACACTTAGGTGGACAAGTTTTTCTATTAGCTGTTGTGGGATCACTGTATTAAATGCTGAATTGAAATTAATAGACAGCATTCTGACATAACTATCCTTATTTTCTAGGTGTGCCATTGTAAGATGCAGTACAATAGAGATGCATCTGCGGTTTGCCCGGTATGCAAACTGCAGTGGATCAAGCGCTGTTGGAAGGTTTGCAGTCGGGTGTTTTTTAATCAACCTTTCAAAGTTTTTCATGATGACGGACATGAGGGCCACTGGTCTATGATCATTAAGGCTAGAGGGAGTGGTTTTCTTCGGTAGTGGTATAATGTTTGTGTTTTTAAAGCACTTGGGTACCTTTGCTTGGCTGAGGGAGATATTAAATATATTAATCAGTACAGTGCTTAGTTGGTCAGCACAGTCCTTTAACACCTTACCCAAGATGTTGTTCAGCCTGACGGCCTTTCCTGGATTCACCTGACACAGGGCCTTTTTCACCTCAGCTTGGTTTAGAATGAGCACTTCATCTTCTGGGTCTGTAATAAGTAGCATTGCCTTGGAGCACTTCCTCTCCTTGAATCTGTTCTAGAAAGTGGTCAGTCTGCCCAGGAATTCTGTGCTGTCCTCACATTGAGCTGATGTCAGTTTGTTTTCAGTTATGGCTTGTACTCCCTGCCACATACTCGTGGAATCCCTCATATCCTCATGTCGATGAAATGGTTTTGTACTTTCTTTGCACATTCTTCATATTTTTCATATTCTTTGCCGCCCTTATCCCTCTTTTTAGATTTGCCCTTGCCACCCAAAGAGTATCTTTGTCATTCAGCTCGTATACTTTGCCTGTTAGCCATAGCTTATGGTTTGCTCTTATGATGATGTGGTTATTCACAGTTACATCTTCTACGCATATATATTATATGCCACCACTGTTTCTGTGTATTCATCCAAGTTGATCTGTTGGTCGACTGTAGCAGCCTCTTTAAATATGTTCCAGTCCAGTTTGTGTTCTCGAATCAATCAATAATATACATATGTCTGTGTGTGTATATGTGTATATATGTGTATCTATATTATATATATATATATATATATATATATATATATATATATGTGTGTGTGTGTGCGTGCGTTTGTGTGTGTGCAGTTTATTTAAATTAGCTATATGTTAGGAGTGATTAATTTAGGGTGTTACATCATACCGTGATTTACACACTGAAGGTGCTTCTTTGCATGAAAGAAACTGCAAAACATTTTGGTATAATTGTTTGCCACATTGACTTATTTTTATCCCACTTATACAAGCTATATAAGAAATCTGATTTTTGTTTTTCAATTGCTTTTATTTGCACTATACACATTAGTATTTGATTTGTTACAAGAAATCAGCTGATGTTTTTCATTTTATTTCTTTTTGTCACATCACTGATAGGTAGCACTGAAGCAGGCTTTTTGGCCAAAACCATGTTTGCTGCATTTTCAATGTTTTGAACCATGGTGTGTTGCTGGTAGAGTGAATCTTCACAAATTAGGTGGCGTTGGCTCTTGCTTTATTTTGGACAGCTCATACACCATGCATTTCGTGCATCATTGTTACCATGTATATTATATATGTAAATACACACACATACATATAATATATGTGTGTATGTGTATGTATATATATATATAGATATATATATATATATATATATATAGATAGATATAGATATATATAGATATATATATAGATAAGAGAAACTGTTGAAGTGAAGCAAAACAACCAAAAACAAAAGCAGGAGGCAAGGCAGTCAGGAATAGCACCAAAACTCCAAGTCCAATAGTAAGTTGAACGCAGCTTTATTAAAATCCAGTAGCGTTTAAATGAGAACTGCAACATAGCAGCAATCCTAAAGTTAAAAAGTTACATGAGATAGTATTTTCAGAATATGTTTGTTTATACTTTCATAATTTTCATAACACTGATTTATATGTATATTTCACTAGACAAGTCTACTATTTCTTTAGTGTGATCTAGTGAAAGAATTTTAAGTCACAAAAGAAGTTATTTTACATTAGTTGCAAGTTAGAATATATATGTATCCATATAACTTGACAACTTTTAATTTTATAATTTATTTAAATCTAAAGTAGATTTCAATTTTCAATTTTTAATATGAAGGTTGTAACATTGTGCTTATAACTTGATGTTTTTTATTTTTATGTTGATGTAAACGCTAGATTTTATTTTGCTGATTGTGAATTTAAAGTGAAATAGCACACTAGAGGAAGTGATGTCATTGCCACACCTCTGATTTCCTCTTAAACATTTGGCGCTAATATTCACTTTGTTTGTTTGTTCTGAAGAAGCTGCAACTCTTTTTTAGCAGCGAAAACTCTACTGGATTTTAATAAAGCTGCGTTCAACTTACTATTGGACTTGGAGTTTTGGTGCTATTCCTGACTGCCTTGCCTCCTGCTTTTGTTTATATATATAGATATATACACACACACTTGTACAAGCACAAACACACATAAATGAGGGAATATTACATCTATAAATAGCTTTACACACATTTTCTGCATTTATTTATGTAAGGGGAAAGAAACACAGGCAATTTCAAAACAAGCAAGTTATACAGTGTTCTGGATGTGTGCAGGTCCAGTGGAAGTGTGAGGTATTGGCATAGTGAACTAAAACAAATATTTCATGGATCAAGACAGTGGTATTGGCACAGTGCATAATAAAGGTTATCAGACATTTCACTAATCAAGTCACTGATCACAGTTGCAAGGCCTGGGATAAAGATATCGCAAACATACAACAAAGTGAATCATGGAATATTTTTCTGTACAATGCAAACAGTTGTTAGCTTTACAGCAAGCTACCAGCCATGACAATTACATCTAATTCCTCCTAGTCCTTCTGTTAATGTGCTTTTGAACTTCACTTTGGGAATGCCTGTTACAACATCAGGAAGGTTGGGAAGCCAATTTTTAAAAAGTGCTGAGTGCAAAAAGGCACTATAACCTCCTCTCTTAGCCGTGCAATGATACATAACAAGATTACTCATCTCTTCTTGGTCAGGGAAAGGATACGGCAAGTTCTTCTTAAAGAAACCTGGAAGTGCACAACTCTATAAAATAGTCCTTTCAGTGACCAAACTAACTAGAACACGGCTCTGTACATAGTTGACATTGTTTGGAAAGTAACAAGCCTAAGATTTTCTCAGGATCTTTCTGCCTAAACACTTTTTAAGCTGCAAATGAATCATGACTGACATTTTTGAAGCAGCTTGGTGCTTTCAACAAATTTTCGAATTTCTTCTTTCATCCAGGAAGGAAACAATTAGATTGTGTGTTGATTGCTCAGCTTGAACCTGCATAGACCCACGCACTGCTGCAGCAAATCACAATGCAAATTCTACATAATAAAATGTTTGCTCATTCTCTCTACCCCAGTCTTAAACACTGCTGCACACTTTGGAATAAGATGAACTGGTTACCTATTGAAGAAAGAGCTAATCTAGCCACTGGAACGCCTGTACAGAAGCTCCTATATAAGGACTACTGTCCATGTCTGTAACACAGACAGAAATAAAACCTGCACTGAATTTTCTGCTACATCAGGACACCAAATACCAATTTAAACTTTGTATACATCTTAAAACTTGAAGATAAGGTCTTCTTACCCTGTTTGAAATTCTGTTATCAGAAAAGTGCCATGAAAGGAACACTGCAGATTTACAGCTGCCAAAATGTCTTCGCCTTGGCAGTAAATGTGCAAATACCATGATATCTCAAAAAGGAAAGGACTAATAACTCCTATATACTAGGCACTCAGATACACAGATTGCTTCAGAGCTACGTACCAGAAGCAGAGGGAAGGCATTTCATCTGCAAGGCTAACAGGCATGCATTAATAAACTTAATTTTCAGTTTACTAGTTGTAGTTTAATGCTCCACATTGAGGAGTGATCTCATGCACATCAGCATCTGAATGTGAGTACTACAGACTGACAACGTTGATGCTCTTTTGTGTTGAGTGTGGGTAGCCTTCTAGTGGGAGTGCGGTGGCTTCCTACCAAGTTAGCAGATCCTGTGCGTATACCATCTAATACAGTGATGCAGTAACAATGCTACATAACATGCATCAGGTATCAGATACAGAACCAACACCCCCTTATATCAGGCTGAAAACACATGACTACACTATTATTTATTTATGTTTGTTTACCAGGTTAGTGCATTGACCTCAGTGGAACAAGTTCAGGCACAGACTAAATGACTGCAATCACAGAAAAAGAATTACAGACATTAGTAAAATCAACAAGCAATCCAGCAGAAAGCAGATTTGACAAACCTTCACCTAGACAGAACAAGATGTACATTATATATATGGTAGTTACAAATTAAAGTTGAAGCTAGTAGATCCTGCATTCAACTCAAAGAGAAAGGAATTATACTATACATATATAATACTTACAAACAACAAAAAAGCCAGTGGGTTTGAGAACCCTGAGCTGAGGAAGATGGGTATATAAGTAAAAATGCTTATGTTATGTGGCTAGCCTGAAAGCATGTACATTGGGCTGGCTTGATGAGATGTAAACTGAACACTAGTCTATATTTGGAACAAGAGCATTCTGTTAAATAGGGAGAGAAAGAGGAGAGAGATTACAGTAGTACAGGTGCTAGAATTGAAAATAAATGATTAGTCCAATGTAGCATTGTTCTACTGGGTTGCAGAGCAGGGGCAGTGACAGAGAATGCGTTATTAGGAGGAGGTTTCTGTGGTGGGCTTCGCTGTAAGGGGACAGAATGTTGAATGAAGAGAAATAAGCCAAGTGGAAGGCGCTTTACTGGTAACAGTTGGCTTTACTAACAGCGGTGCTCTTGAGGGGGAATGTGTGATGGATCAATACATTTATTTACTGGTGATTGTATGTAGTGTGACCATGTTTGTGCAGGAGACAGCAGCTAAGATGGGAAGGACATTCAAGCTAGGTTAAAAGCACTCTCCTTCAACAGCTTGGTTTTGAGAAGTAGGGGAAAATTTCCTAAAGTAGTAAAGAGTTGAGCTTTTTTTTTTTGCCCGTGCATTAGAAAGTTGAGAATCTGGGTCAAATCAAAAATCCAGATATTGGAAAGTTGATGAAGTTTCAACTGAGATGCTTTTAGTGCCTTTAATATAAAGAGTTGACGCACATTTAGTGGGTTTCAGATGAATACCAAAAAATCATAGCTTGGCACTCATCAGCCTCAAAATTCATCGAATTTGGTATTTGTCGCATTTTGACTAGAAAAAAATAATCTTGGTACTTGTCACACTTTCTAGAACAGGTCTGCTATACACCTTCTTGTGTTTGCTTGTGATTCTTTGCGCAAATAAGTAAAGTACTATAGAATCGTGGGTCCTAAGAAGGCTAGTAATAACAGCCAACAGAAAAGAAAATTAGTAAGAACCACGACAGAACAGGAGAAAGAGATAATAGAGAAATATGAGAGTGGCATCCACGTGTTTGATCTCGTTATACAGTACTGAATGCCAAGAACAACCATCTCCACCATCGTGAAAAATAAAGATGCCATCAAGGCAGCTGATGTTGCTGAAGGAGTGAAAGCTGTGAACAAAGATCACAGACACAAGAGAAAGTGGAAAAATTGTCGATTTAGGTAAATGAAAAACGATTAGCTGGTAATAGTACTTCACAGGCCCTGATTTGTGAAAAAGCAAAAGTGTTGCATGCTGATCTGTTGAAAAACAAGCCTGGAATGAGTGTTGGCAGTAGTGAAGTGTTTAAAGCCAGTCATGGGTAGTTTGAAAACTTTAAAACAGAAGTGGCATACATAGTATGGTGCGTCATGGAGAGGCCATATATAGTGTGGTGTGACATGTAGAAGCCATACCTAGTGTGGTGTGACATGTAGAAGCCATACCTAGTGTGGTGTGACATGGAGAGGCCATACATAGTGTAGTGCAACATGGAGAGGCCATACATAGTGTGGTGTGACATAGAGAGGCCATACCTAGTGTGGTGTGACATGGAGAGGCAGCCAGTGCCAGCAAAAAAGCTGCAGATGAACTTGTTTAGGAGTTTATGTATGTAGAGGCTGAGGGTTTTATTCCCCAACAAGTGTTCAACTGTGATGAGACAGGCTTGTTCTGAAAAAAAAAAAATGCCCAACAGGACCTACGTCACTCAACAGGGGAAAGCATTACCAGAGCACACACCAATGAAGGACAGGCTAACTCTGTTGTTGTATAGGAATGCAAGTGGTGATTTAAAACTTAAATTAAAGTCCCTGCTAGTCTACCACAGTGAAAACCCGCAAGTTTTCAAAAAAAAAAAATAATGTGATAAAAAGCAAGTTACATGTGATGTGGTGCATGAATTGTAAACCTTGGGTCACCGGGTATTTCTTCATGGAGTGGATGAACAAAGTGTTTGGCCCATTTGTGAAAAAAATACTTACTGGAGAAAGATTTGCCTCTGAAGGCTTTGCTTGCTTTGGACAATGTTCCCGCTCACCCTCCAGGCTTGGAGGACAACTTGCTGGAGGAGTTTAACCTCAACACTGTGAGGTTCTTGCTCCCTAACACAACTCCTCCAATCCAGCCCATGGACCATCAGGGTATCTTTAATTTAAAAAAAACTGTACACAAAGGCACTTTTCCAGAAGTGCGTTGAAGTAACCTGGCAATATAATAAACATGGACATATGAACCAAGAGGTTATCAACATTCCCCACTTTCCCAGGAAAATCTCATGGGTCGAGGGGGGATTCTTAGTAGAAGTTCCCTAGTACCCTGCAAGACCTGACAGAGATCCTTGCAGGAAGTTATCAGGCCTAAAATAATGGGGCTGAGTCAAGCAATTGCCTCTCATCCTAAAAGGGAGAACAAAAGCAGGTGCCCAAGTGCTCTGAACCCAAGGAGCAGCAACCTTGTTTAGGGGAGGCTGGATCTCATCTAAGGAAAATACATATCCATCTCCCTAGCTAGATCTAGTAAAGAATGGTAGGGGAAGGTAATCATAGCACATCAGGAAATAATAGGATAAACCCACTGGGAGTCTATGCTTCCCTCCAGATCAGGAATACCATTCCTTCTTCTTCTCAAGTCAAAGGCAGCTGCAACCCACTGGGGGGAGAGATGAAAGGGTTACAGGCTAAGCCTAAGGATATGGCTATGAACTTCTCCTAAAAACCTGGGACACAAAGCAGTGTCTTACTGTGCGAGAATGAAGGGCAGAATGGCAAAGAACCCTGGGCCGTGCTCTTACAGAAGCCAAAGTCAGCTAACTTCCAGCTTCATACTTCAGTCCCCATACAACAGTGGAAGGAACAGATGAGAAACAGGTGACCTTGAAACGGATGGGGCAGCCCAGAAGGGCAGCCATTCACTCTGGGAGTAATGGTCAAGAGGATGCTGTGGCCAAAAGCAATCTGTACAAGACAGCAACAAGCTGGTTGCTAGTTTAAGTAAGGAACAACATTTGTTTGTCTGTTTAGAAGTGCAGAGTACTGCGGTCTTGTGCTGCTTTTCTACTACTCCTATCTGTGTTACTACAGCCTAGGTTCTATACTGCAATACTGCCAGGCAACTTACAAGCATTAGACCACTGCAGCTGTTTACAGAGCTGTTAAAGTTAAGGAACTGCATAGCTATGTTGAATCTGTTATCCTGGATCCTCTGAGCAACAATCACTACAGTGAAAAAAGTAAGCAAAGAAATACAACTAACAGTAGTGTTTATTTCTCTTGCTTGCTGAACATTTGTAATATTTCAAGGTTTTTGCCAGACTGTTAGTTTCACTCTTGTCTGCTATTTTTAGTGCTTTCAGTCCATTACTGCTAGAATTGTTCAATGACTGCACTTTTAGTTTTCTGAGACACTCTTAATGGAACTATTGCTTTCAGTTCATTACTGTGGGAAAAGCTAAAATACTACATTACTCAATCTGCTGTGCTCTTCTTGCCCATGAATTTTAATTCTTTAATTATTTTCCACCATACATCATGAATTTTTAGGTCTGTTCAGTTAGGATGGGGCAGTAACTGGTTGGAGTTTCTGGGGACTTTTTGCCTTTCCCTAGTAAACTTTTAATGTTTTTAACATCCCTTTTCAGTTCTCCCTCCCACGGCCACTCATTTGACTGACCCAGCAGCTGGGTTGTTTGGAAGGCTCTCCATTCATAACCTAGGGTGCTATGGACAGGGTGATATTCAGTAAGCCACTCATTGCCTTTCCAAAGGCAGTCATCAGCCTGCTAAAAATCAGAACAAGCACCCTCCTGTCCTTTCATTCCCTGGGTAGTGCACACCAGACTGATTCTTCCATGACAGTTAAGAGTTGGGTGGTAGGGAATGGTGAAACAGTCTGCTGGATCAGTCCTTCATCTATCTCCCAATAGGTGGCTTGCAGGCTTTGCTACAGCTGCTTTCAAGGTGCATGTGTATTTCCACATATGCATTCCTGACTATGTGGTATGTAGCTGGTTCTGTTGGCTGATCGTTTTTGGTGATCACCTACTCTCCAGTTGGTGTTTTGAATGCAGTGAATTGAGACATCTCTCCCTCCTGAGATCGGCAAACTAGAAACAGTGTCACTCATATCTTCCTTGTCTAGCCCCTCCAACACCCAGCCACAAGCTAAATAACCATCTCTTTCAGTTATGAAGAACGTTTGAAATTTCTATGACAGCATTGTTTTAAGATTCAGACATTATATAGCCATTGTCTCACTTCATAAGTAACTTGAATCTGTTCTATTTGTCTGTAGCAAAAGACTAAATATCCTCTGCCTGAATACCGTTACTTACATCTACCTCAATTTATGGATGCTGAAGTACAATCTTCTACTCTGTTCTAAAAATATTTTGGAATGAGGCAAACTAGTGACTGTCTCATGTATGTGTATTTGGTCACCTGAATATTTTGTCCACAAGTTTTGGACTTCTGTTTACTTTGGACCATTACTCATGGCTTACAGTAAATAATTCTCATCTCTAAATTAGTTGTTGACAACTGTTTCATAAATCTTTCAAGTCTTCAGTTGTGTCTGGTCATCTTCAGGAGATGCAAGTCAAATTTCTTACTGTGCTGGTTGGCTTCAAAGTTCGCCAATGCCTTGTGAATGTAGGCCTAGCAACCTAAAGGTATGTATCTAAAGATTTGGGTAACAGCAAAAGGCTGTCCAAAGAAAAAGACCCCCGGTCTGGTACACTGGTCAGCTGAGAGCAAGACAAAATTGCCAATTTATGATGGGGATGGAGGGAAAGAATGTTGAACCAAACAAAACAAGACAACACGGATCTAGCATTATGGTAAGTACAGTGGATATAAAAAGTGTACACACCCCTGTTAAAATGCCAGGTTTTTGTGATATAAAAATTAGACCACAATAAATAATTTCAAAATTTTCCCACCTTTAATGTGACCCCTGTACAATTCAATTGGAAAACAAACAAATCTGTTAGGGGAAAATTAAAAAATAAAAAATGTACAAAAAGCTGGTTGCATAAGTGTGCACACCCTTAAACTAATACTTTGTTGAAGCACAAGGAGACAGCACATTGCTGTCAGGACTCGGCAGTCAACTGAACTGGAACCTCAAGAGCAAATCAATTATCACAGTATAAGCAGTCATACTGTAATCCCTTCTAGATGCTAGAAGGACCCCATATTCAAGAGTCAAGAACTTGTCTGTAATACTGTGGGATCCAGAAGGGACACACTAGTTTGGTGAACGTTTGACAAGTTCCTAGAACCTGATAAGGGGATGCAGGACAGTTACTGGAGTACAGAAAAGCAAAACAGTTGCTGACAAAATGGAGTGAACTTAAGATCATTGCTAGGATTTCTACTAAATCTTCAACATAACATTCTGAATTAGTGGAAGAGCATGAAATAGGTAAAAGATCTTCTATGCCCATAAAGGAACTAATGTGTGTCTGACCCAAAAGGCTAGAGGTTGTGAGTTTTGACAGTAACATAATGGCAGTTTTGTGTTTTCTCCTCTGGTAAAGAAGTTACAGTATGCCTACCCTAGACAAAGTAAGAAACCAAAATCCAACACAAGGATACACAAACCAGTAATAAAATCCACCTTGTTGTGGTAAGAAGAACCAGAGCCATGGATTCACACTAATAGCAAACAAAAAGTTTAATAACAGTTAAGCACTTTTGTTCCCACTTTGAATGAACTTCAGAGTGGGAACAAAAGCGCTCAACTTTTATTAAAACTTTTTTGTTTGCCATTGGTGTGGATCCATGGCTCTGGTTCTTCTTACTGCAACAAGGGGGGGGTTATTATCCCTAGATAAAGACTAGTGTTACCACTACGTGGTGACAAAGTGCCACTTGTACAAGTTCATCAGGCTTCAGATTAAGACATTTAGTAGTACCTAGTACAAACAACGGATAGAAAGTGATGTTTTAGCGCAAGAGAGCACCATAAATAAAGGACGAGTTTCACATGTGCCAAAGACATCATTCCACACTGTGTTTATGTAACACATCACATTTATGTCTGTCCACATTTGAAAAACCTGGCTAATAAGGTTGTTTGAAAAGCTTGAAGGGAGTTTTGGACTGCCATGATTTCCAAGACATTTAGGTGTAAATCTTTGTAAAATTCTAGTGTTCGTGGATCACAAAATCTTCCAGATGCGTCCCTAAGCATTAGAGACATTTATCCATCCAGAAACAATGAGTAGGGAAAGGAGAAAAGAAGTGCATTCCTAAGGTCAGATTCTATGCAGATACCTTTCAAAGCTATTCCCGATACATAATGTATCTGAAATACAAAGGGGGGTGGTCCAGAGCATTCTAACAGAGTCATTAAGACAATAGGGATAGTAAGAGACCTGCAAATAAAGGTGAGCATGCTGTATCACAGGTATTACAGTAGATATCAGTCCTAGCATGTGAACTTTCTTGGCTGGAGGTGGGGGGAAAATAGCTTTCACAGCTGACAGTGCAGTGATATGATGCATACTCTCTGGAATTTAGTCAGGAAGACCGGGGGAAGTCTGGAGTCCAGGGTTATCCCAGAATTCTAGTTACTGTGCTGGGCTTAGCTGAAACTTGTAACAGGCTATCCTTGAGAGCTGAAGAACTAGCAAAGTTGTGTCCATATCTATGGTCAGAGTATTCCCAACAAATAGCTGTCAAAAGCCAGTTGTCCAAACACTGGAAGGTATAAATCCCCAAACCACAAAGGCAGACAGTAACATGGGGGAAACATGCTATGAATATAACATGAAATGATGTTAGACCCAACAGTAAAGTCATGACCTGACAAAGACTGTAGATCTCAAAATAAAAGTAACCTCATGTGCCTTGGAGGAAAATAGATGCAAAGACAAAGTACAGTTGTGTACACTTACCATAAATGTAGATGTTTGAGTGTATTCACTGTTGCAGTCATCATACTTGGGTTATCTGCTTGCAGGTAGCCCTCAGTCGGCCCGAATACCAGAGACTTAGTATTTCTGCGTCTGTTGCGGTCACTCCAGGACTGATGTTAGCTTGTCAGGGGTATAAAAACAGGCAGCCGACACCATTATATCAGTTTTTCTTGCCCCAAATGTCAAGAGCCCCCCAACAGGGTGCTAAGCTATGGTGGGAAAATCACCACCACTAAAAAGTAAATACCAATACCAATACCCCTGCAAGGGGTGAGTAATATACACAGAGAGGAGAGAGAGAGAGAGAAAGGGGCTGGAGGGAGGGAAACCAGGACTGCAACAGTGAATACGCTCGAACATCTACATTTATGGTAAGTGTACACAACTGTACTATGTTCTTCATATTTCACTGTTGCAGTCATCACACTTGGGTTGATTCCCAAAGCTGAAGAAAGGGTGGAGGCAGTCAAGAAGAGTTTGGGCTTGCTAGTATGCCCTGCAGGACAGCAGTTGCAAAACCCGCCCTGGATTTGGAAAATATAGGCAGGTGGTAATGCTTGGTGAATGTGTGTACAGAACTCCAGGTAGCAGCCTCCAGAATATCTCTGGTAGGGACTCCCCTGAGGAATGCTGTAGAGGTAGACGTTGCCCTAGTGGAATGTGTTCTGACCCCCTGAGGGATTGGTTTCCCAGGGTGTTTGCAGCAGAAATGGATACAGTGTGCTATCCATTTTGAAATTGTCTGTTTAGAAATGGCCTTGCCCTCTGCCCCTGGTGCAAAACTGAGTAATAACTGGTCAGATTTCCTGAAGGGCTTAGTCCTATTCAGGTGGAATCTGAGCTGTCTCTGTGCACGTCCAAGGAGTGCAGGATCCTTTCCTCTTTATTTTGAGGATTAGGGAAGAAGGTTGGCAAATGGACAGATTGGTTGAGAGCCACGCTGGACACCACTTTAGGCAAAAAGGAAGGATTAGTCCTGAGGGAGACCCCGTCAACATGAAAAATAATGAAGGGTTCCACAGCCATAAGTGCTTGTAGCTCAGAAACTCTTCTAGCTAAAGTGATGGCCAGAAGCAATGTTGTTTTCCAAGAGAGGAATTTTAACTCTGCTGATGTTGCAGTCTCAGAAGGGGGTAGCATGAGCTTTTCCAGTACAAAGTTAAGGTCCCAAACAGGGGTGGGTGCTCTCCTTGGTGGCCATAAGTTGTTTGCCCCTCTCAGGAAATTTGATGAGAGGGTGAGAGAAAGTACAGTTGTGTACCTACCATAAATGTAGATGTTCGAGTGTATTCACTGTTGCAGTCATTACTCTTGGGTTATCCTGCTGGCAGGATACCCGCAGTCTGCCAGAATTCCAAAGTCTAGGTCCAGCGTCGGTTGCTGTCGCCTCTTCCCTGACGTCAGTGCGCCAGGGGTATAAAAGATGCAGCCAATGCCATTTTCTTCAGTTTTTCTTGCCCCAGATGTCAGGTGCCCCCAAAATGGTAGACTAAAAATATTATGCCAATAATTAAGCATGCAGTAAAATAAAAATTTCCTTAATCTACAAGCAAATACACCACATAGGTTGTATAAGATAGAGAAGTATAGGCAAGTCCCAGCAAAGAAAAGGAGAATGGAGGGTGGGTAACCTGGACTGCACCAGTGAATACACTCGAACATCTACATTTACGGTAGGTACACAACTGTACTATGTTCGTCATGTTTCACTGTTGCAGTCATTACTCTTGGGTTGAATCCCAAAGCTAAGGCTGGGTAGCTGGGCCTAAATATGATTAGGAGAGGCTATAAGGCCTTGCAGAACTGCAGTGGCGAAGCCTGCTCTGGATTTAGAGTAGAGAGGTAAATGGTAGTGCTTTGTAAAAGTGTGCACTGAACTCCAAGTTGCAGCCTCTAAAATGTCTTTGGTTGGTACTCCTCTGAGAAAGGCTGCTGAAGTGGCTGCTGCCCTGGTAGAATGAGGCCTAATGCCATTGGGCACTGATTTGCCATGTTGTGAGTAGCAGAAACGAATGCAGTGGCCTATCCATTTTGAAATAGTCTGTTTTGAGATAGGCTTTCCTTGAGATTCTGCAGCATATGCCACTAAAAGTTGCTCAGTTTTTCTGAAAGCTTTAGTTCTATCCAAGTAGAAGCATAGTTGTCTGTGTATGTTCAAGGAATGCAGAAGTCTCTCACCCTTATTCTGTGGGTTTGGATAAAAGGTAGGCAAATTAATGCTTTGGTTAAGGGCCACAATGCACACTACCTTAGGCATAAATGTTGGGTTCGTCCTTAGAGAAACCCTGTCTGGATGGAAAATGATGAAAGATTCCACAGCCATGAGTGCCTGTAACTCTGAAACTCGTCTTGCAGAGGTTATTGCTAGGAGCAGAGCTGTTTTCCAAGATAAAAACTTTATATCAGCTGTATTGGCTGGCTCAAAAGGCGGCAGTGTGAGTTTTTCCATGAGATAATTGAGGTCCCATGCAGGTATTGGGGCTCTCCTTGGAGTTCTTATGTTTTTGGCCCCTCTGAGGTACTGCCTTACAATGAATGGGAAAAAATAGAAGGTTCCGTATTGTAATGAGCTGAAATGGCAGAGGCGTGAATTTTAATTGATGAAAAGGATAGGCCTTTTCTCCAGCATCTCAGTTAGGTATTGTAAAATCTGTGGAATGTTTGGTACCGATTTTTGGTACTGGGCCTCCTGGCCTCCAAAATAACTAATAATCACTGCTTTAGAGAGAGGTGTGCTTTGAATGGTTACATTATCCGCTATGCTGCCAAATTTAGGGTCCTGAGTTGGCTGTGCAGAATCTGATTGTTTCGCTGGGTCAGTAAGTGAGGAATTAGAGGCAATGTACAGGCTGGGCCTTGAGACAAGCTTTTTAGGATTGAGCACCAGTGCTAGCGTGGCCAGTCTGGGGCAATCAGAATCATTCTTGGCTTCTCTTGTCTGACCTTTAGGAGTACCTTGGGGAGGAGAGGCAGAGGAGGAAAGGCATATACTGTTAGACTTTTCCAGCTGAATGACAGAGCATCCACTTTCCATGCTTGCTTGTGATAAATCCTTGTGCAGAATTTCTGTAGTTGGCAGTTGTGAAGGGAGGCAAATAGATCTATGTCTGGGCATCCCCATTCCTTTATCATGCTGAAGACTTGTGGATCCAGTTTCCACTCTCGTGGGGATCCGTAAGGTTTCTGCTTAGTACATCTGTCAGAGTATTGTTCTTTCCTGGCACGAATTGTGCTTGCAGGTGTACTTGATAAGTCAATGCTGTGTTCCACAAAGTCGTGGCTTGTCTGCAGAGGGAGTAGGAATGTGTGCCTCCCTGCTTGTTTACATACCACATGACTGTATTATTGTCCGTCCTTATCAGAAGTTGTCCTGGATGGAGTAGATCCTTGAAAGCTGTCAGGGCATTCTGAACAGCTAGCATCTCTTTTTGATTGATATGTAGATGCATTTGGCTTGTGGACCATGTGCCCTGAATACATTTTCCTGCCATGTGTGCTCCCCAGGCATAATCTGATGCATCTGTTGTTATTGACTGCCTGGCTGTGAGTAAATGACTGTCCCTTGTTAAAGTGACAGGCATGAGCCCACCATAAAAACTTCTGTTGCAGGCAAAGAATGAGGGTAATTAATGCTTCCAGGCTTTGACAATGTTGAGTCCAGACACTTTTTAGGTATCATTGAAGTTTCCACATATGCAGTCTGGCATATGGAATTAGCAGAATGCAGGATGCCATGAAGCCCACGGCCTGCAGAATTTTTCTTGAAGATAACTGGGTCTTTGTTGCCAACATTTTGAAGTAAGAAGTTAGTTGCCTGTGTTTGTCTGGCGTGAGATAAGCCAACTGGGCAGTTGTATTTAAGCTTGCACCCAGGAATATTATCTCTTGAGAGAGTTCTAGTTTTGATTTATTTTCGTTTACTGTGTACCCTAGGCAAATTAATAATCTGTTTACAAACGCCAGATGCTTTAGTACAGTGTCCTTGTTCTCTGCTTGTATAAAGCAGTCGTCCAAGTAAGGCTAAATTTGAATTCCTCTTTGTCTGCAAAATGCAATTACTGGTGCCAGGCATTTTGTGAAGACCCTGGGCGCAGTAGATAAGCCAAAGGGCAGTGCATAGAATTGGTAGTGCATTGAGCCATCTATGAATCTGAGGTATTTTCTGCAAGATTGTCTGATTGGTATATGCAGTTATGCCTCTTAGGTCCAAAGTTACAAGCCAAGCCTTCCTGCCCAGCATGGGCAGAAGCTGCTGTAGAGTTAACATTTTGAATTTTGGAACGTCCAGAAATGTGTTTAGAAAAGACAGGTCCAGTACTGGTCACCAAGCTTTGTCCTTCTGGGAACCAAGAAAAGTCTTGAGTAAAATGCTTGTCCCTGCTCTTGCTGTGGTACTTGCTGAATGACCCTCATTTGCATAAGGGACGAAACTTGTTTTTGTGCTTCTGCCCATTGATTGTGTGGCAGGTTTGGCATACCTTTTGCCTTTGGCAGGGTGTGAAAGTGAAACCTGTAGCCCTGGGACAATATATTCAATACCCATTTGTCCTGGGTGATCATGTGCCAATTCTGAGAGAAAAGTGCTAGCTTTCCCCCGAAGGGGGCTGCAAGAAGATAAGTGCTTGGTGCTGGCAGAGGCAAGTCATTGGGACTGTTTCCTGTATGGCTGTGCTTTGTCTTCTCCGCTTTTGGAGGTAGAGGCGTCCCACTGCCTCTGGGACGTCTGTATCTGCCTCTTTGTGGCCTGTCCGACACTGGAAAGGACCAATTCTTTGTAGGCCAGTTCCTGCTAAATTTTGGTGGCTGAACCTGTAAGAAATCCTTTACTGTTTGCATAGTTTTCGCTTTGTCCTCCATTTTCTTCAAAACCTCCTCTGCTTTAACACCAAATAAAGTATCATGCTGTAATGGAGCATCTAATAATTTTGCTTTAACATGATCAGGCAGATTTTGTTCCCTTAACCAAGCATGCCTCCTAATGACAGAACCCGTAACTGCGGCCCTGCAGTAGGCCTCCAGAGAATCAAAACCACATTGCAATGTATGCTTTTCCCACTTGTTCAGTTGCATGCAATAAATCCTGTATTTCCTTATTTTCTGTACAATCAGAATTAGTCAACATTTTCTGTTTTAACAGTGACATTAAGTATTGCTGATATTTAATCATATGAAATTGACAATTTAAAGCCCTCACAGCCAAAGTAGCAGAAGTGTAAGCCTTTTCCCCCCATCTGTCTAGTGCCCTTGAATCCCTGTCAGAAGGGACAGGGTTTTTTGCAGTAACGGCCTTAACCCCCTTGGGACCCTGAGAAATAGTTTCTGGGTCAGCAGCAGGGTTTTTATAAAGAAATTTATGTGAATCAGGTACCCTGTAGTATCTGTCTGGTTTAACAGGAGCTGGAGGTAAGGAGTCTGGAGAAAGGCCGGACTCTGACAATACATCATCTACAATGTCTAGCACAGGGGGAATAGCAAGAGGCCTGCTCTGAGGAAGTAAAAGAAAATCTCTAAGCCTTTTCTTTGATTTTGAGTAATCTTGGCTCTCCCAGTGGAAGTGCTCCCTCATGGCATGCAGGGTTTCCCCAAAAGAATAATCCTCAGGAGGAGAGGCTGAAGGAATGGATTCTTCAGTATCAGAATCCTCATATGGAGGAAGAGAGTTATTCCTGTACAGATGAGGAGTCAGAGGAAATGGAAACCTGATCTGAACAGTCATAGTCCGTCTCTTGCCTAGGCCTCTTGTCAGGAGGGGGATGGGAACCCCTGATCAAGGTAATAAGGTCTTCGGCCATTTTGACCACCTGTTTCTTAGGCATGGATGTCTGTCCTGGAGAATGCTGCACTTGTTTCTTTGTCTTTAAAGCTGCTGTAATCTTTGCTTTTGAAGCTGAAGTAGGCTTTACATATAGCTGTGTAGGTCTGAAAACAACCTCAGAAGCCGATGCCTGCTCAGCGGCTCCAGACGCATCTGAGGGAATGAATTCCGAGTGTCCAATACCTTGAGTATCCAGAGGCCTAGCTGGCTCCACGTGGGAGTCGTCAGTGGCCTGTGGCTCTGAGGTAGTGGGTGTCGGGGGCTGCGAAAGCGCCTCACTGAGAACCGGCGACTGGCTTAGCAGAAGCCTCGTCGTCGGTTTTGGATCTCGGATGCCTGTCCTTCTCTTTTTCCTTGCGTTTTCTAGAAACTCCAGTCTTCGGCTGTTCCGACGGCATTATGTAATTGAATATTAGGCCAAAGTAATGATAAGCAAAATCAAACTGACGCTTAATAGTGCGTTTGTTGAATCTAGCACAAAACCGACAGCTAGCAATGTTATGATCAGGGCCTAGGCAAGGAATACAGTAAGAATGATAATCCTTATGAGGTATTTGCTTCCCACAAGAAATACAATTGTTAACTTTTTCTGACATCGGTCTGGAACAAGAAAAAAGTTTCCCCAACGGGGTACTTCGCTTTAATGAAGACTTCGGATCTGAAATTAGTCTGTGAAAATCTCAGGAGTCGGCCAACCGGCACTTGTGAACTGCTTTTGCTTCGGGCACCGCACGGCAAGAAAGACTGAAGAAAATGGCGTCAGCTGCATCTTTTATACCCCTGGCGCACTGACGTCAGGGAAGAGGTGACAGCAACCGACGCCGGACCTGGACTTTGGAATTCTGGCCGACTGCGGGTAACCCAAGAATAATGACTGCAACAGTGAAACACGATGAACATCAGGGGTGGCTCAATGTTGTAATGAGCCGAGAAGGCAGAGGCATGGATCTTAATGGAGGAGAAGGATAGGCTTCTGTAGAGTAGATCTGTCAAGTAATCCAGGATTAGAGGTAGGGAGGGCAGAGTTGTGTCATCTCCTTTAGACTGAATCTAGGAGCAATATCTTTTCCACTTATCAGCATAGGATTTCCTTGTACTGGGTCTTCTGGTTTCAAGAATGATGTCCAACACCTGTTTGCTTAGGGTTGCTGGGGGAGAATTCAAGGAATAAGCCAGGCTGCAAGATTTTGAGTTTGCAGTTGCGGATGCAAAATCTATCCCTCTTGCTGAGAGAGAGCAGGGTTGGATTCTGTTGTAGGTGCCAGGGTGGCACTAGTGACAGGCTGCGCAGGAGGGGGTACCAGTGTTGGCATGGCCAGTCCGGGGCAATAGGAATTGTCCTTGGTCTGTCCTGTCTTATCTTGAGTAATATTCTTGAGAGAAGGGGCAAAGGGGGAAAGGCACAGATTGAGAGACTTACCCACTAAAAAGAAAGGGCATCCACTTTCCAGGCCCTGCTGTGAGGGTTCCTGGTGCAGAATTTGCTGAGCTGGTGGTTGTAGGGGGAGGCAAACAGATCCACATCTGGTGTCCCCCATTTCTGAATCAGAAGGTTGAAGGTGCTGGGCTCCTATTGCTACTCGTGTGGGTCTATGAGATTTCTGCTTAAGTCGTCTGCCAGTGAGTTTTGTTTGCCTGGCAGGAATTGAGCTTCCAGATGGACTTACATGTCCAAGGCCGTGTTCCACAGGGCCACGGCTAACCTGCAGAGTGGGTAAGAGTGGGTTCCCCCATGCTTGTTGATGTACCACATAACTGTGGTGTTGTCTGTTTTTATTAGTTGTTGTCCTGGAAAGAGTAGGGATCTGAAAGATGTCAGGGCAGTCTGCACAGGTAGCATCTCTTTTTGGTTGATGTGCAGATGAATTTGACTTGGGCTCCAGTGGCCCAGAATGCATTTGCAGTACATGTGTGCTCCTCAGGCATAGTCTGATGCGTCTGTGGTTAGGGTCTGGGTGGCGTGAGGCTGAGTAAAGGGCAGTCCCTTGTTGTGGAAGCATGCTTCTGCCCACCAAAGGAACTCTGTCCTTAGACTGGGTATAATAGGAATGACTGTTTCCAGGTCCTGAGAATGTTGGCACCAAATACATTTTAAGTACCATCGAAGTTTCCTCATATGCAGTCTTGCATATGGAATTAGCAGTATACATGAGGCCATGAACCCTAGGGCCTGCAGTATTTTTCTTGCGGACAGCTGGGTTATGGTGGCCATTTGTCAGAAGTAGGCAGTCAGATAGACTTGTTTTTCTGAAGTGAGGAATGCCATCTGGGATGTTGTGTCCAAGCTTGCTCCCAGGAATACAATCTTTTGACTGGGTACCAGTTTTGATTTTTTTCATTGATGGTGTACCCCAAGGAACTGAAGGTTTTTCACAAATGTCAGGTGCTGCAACAGCAATTCCTGACTGTCTGCCTGAATCAGGCAGTCGTCCAAGTATGGGTAAATTTGGATATTTCTCTGCTTGTAGTAAGCAATGGCTGGAGCCAGGCATTTTGTGAATACTCTGGGTGCAATGGATAAGCCAAAGAGAAGTGATAATGCATAGATCCGGCCCTGAAACGTAGATACTTCCTGCATGACTCCCTTATAGGGATGTGCAGATAGGCTTCTTTTAAGTCTAGGGTGACTAACCAGGCATCCTTGGCTAGGATAGGTAGAAGCTGTTGCAGAGTAAACATTTTGAATTTTGGTACCACCAGGAAGGTGTTGAGAATTGAAAGATTCAGGATTGGGCGCCAAGAGCCCTCTTTTCTGGGTACCAGGAAGAGTTTGGAATAGAATCCTTGACCTATCTATTCTACTGGAACCGGCTGAATAGCTCTAATAGAGAGCAGGGAAAGAACTTGGCTTTGAGCCTCTACCCATTGGTTTGGAGGAAGGTATGGAAACCCTCTTGGGGTTGGCAGTGAGTGGAAGTAAAATTTGTACCCCTGGGATACAATGTTGAGGACCCATCGGTCTTGTGTAATGGACATCCATTTTTTTGCATGCAGGGCAAGTTTTCCTCCTAGGGTCACCAGCAATTGGGCAGGGATGGGGAGTGGAGCAGAGAAGTCATTGTGAGTTCCTTCTGTAAGGAGGTGGCTTACCACTCCCTGCTTTGGGGGTAGGGGCACTCCATTGCTTAGATCTCTGCATACCCTGAGACTGTAGTCTGGGTGGTCTGTTTCCCCTGGGTCTGGCTTGAGATGGCCTAGAGGAGGTTGGAAAGGACCAGTGTTTGGAAGGGCAATGCCTACTGAATCTAGGGGGTTGCACTTGTAAGAATTCTTTAACAGTCTGCATAGACTTAGCTTTTTCTTCCATCTTTTTAAGAACCTCTTCTGCTTCGGTGCCAGACAAGCTGTCCTTGTTCAAATGAGCATCTAGTAACTTTGATTTGACATGGTCTGGCAAGGTCTGCTCCTTGAGCCAAGCATGTCTTCTCAGTACAGAACCAGTGACTGCTGCCCAGCAAGATGCTTCTAGGGTGTCAAAGCCACACTGCAAAGTATGCTTGCTGACTTGGCTTGCAGAGTGCATAAGCTCCTGCAATTCTTTATCTTCTGCACAGTCTGTAAAGGTAGTCACTTTTTGTTTAATAAGTTCCATAATATGTTGCTGGTACTTCAGCATGTGAAACTGACAATTCAATGCCCTAATAGCAAGAGTTGCAGAGGTATATACCTTCTTATCCTATCTGTCCAAAGCTCTGGAATCCTTGTCCGAAGTGGTGGGATTCTTGGATGTAGTTGCCTTGATACCTTTAGGCCCCTGGGAAATTATCTCTGGGTCAGCAGTA
This sequence comes from Protopterus annectens, assembly GCF_019279795.1. NCBI lineage: Eukaryota > Metazoa > Chordata > Ceratodontiformes > Protopteridae > Protopterus > Protopterus annectens. The sequence continues at coordinate 1,996,055,704 of NC_056737.1, forward strand.
GGACTCTTGAAAAGAAATTTGTGAGTGCCAAGTACTCTGTAGTACCTGCCTGTTTTCCTAGGGGCAGGAGGTAAAGTATCAGGAGTAAGACTGGATTCCATAAAAGCATCATCAACAACTTCCACGACAGGGGGTATTGCTAAAAGCCTGTGTTGTGGCAAATCTAGGAATTCTCTGAGTCTCTTTTTGGACTGAGGATAGCCTTGGCATTCCCAGTGGAAATGCTCTCTTAAAGTATTGTAAGGTTTCACCAAAAGAAAAATCTCCTGGAGGGGAGGCAGAGGGAATGGATTCCTCTGCATCTGAATCCTCATAAGCAGATAAGGGCATGTCTTCATAATCAGATACCTCAGAGTCATTGGACTCCTGGTCTGTTGAAGCTGCAAGGGATTGGTCTCTTTTCCTCTAAGCAGGGGAAGGCTGACTTCCCCTAATCAGCGTAATAAGGTCTTCTGCCATTCTAAGCATTTGTCGTTGTGGCATGGGAATAGGTGCATGCCCTTTGGTCGTCGGTTTTCTAGGCGTAGTGTGTACTCTAGGCCTAAGAAACTCGGTAGTTTTAGATAAAAAAGAAGTCATTGGTTTGAGTCGAAGATCGGTTGAGTGAAGAACTGCCTCAGAAGCCGGTGCCTGTACAGCGGCTCCGGACTCATCCAAGGTAGAGATATCCGCAGGTTCCATAGTCGAAGAAGAGTCTCGAGGCATACCAGACTCCAAATGGGTCTTGGTAGAGGCCTGTGAATCCATTGAAGCAGGCATTAGGGGCTGCGAAAGTGCCTCACTGAGTACTGGCGAACTGGCGACTAGCTTAACGGAAGCGTCGTTGGCAGCTTTGCACCTATGCGGTCTGTCTCTGTCTTTATCCTTACATTTTTTCAGAATATCGGTAGTCGGATGGCTTACCAAAGCCATTTTGTAATACGGAGATCGAGAACAAAAGAAGTTAGCGACAAAGAGAGCCCGACGATGAATGGTTCAGGCATTGAACACGGCACAAAACCGACAGCGAGGTACGTCGTGGTCTGGGCCTAAACAAGTGACGAAGTAAGAATGAAAATCTGTGTGTGGTATTTGCTTTCCACAGGCAAGACAATTGTTAACTTTTTCTGACATCGGTTAGAGCAAGAAAAAAGGATCTCCAACGAGGTACTTAGCTTTAGAAGACTTCAGGATTATTCCATTCGTAAATGAAAATTCAGGTAGCAGCTGACCAGCACTTGTGAACTGCTTCTGCTTTGGGATCCTTGGCAAGAAAGACTGATGTAATGGCATCGGCTGCCTGTTTTTATACCCTGACGACCTGACGTCAGTCCTGGAGCAACAGCATCCGATGCAGAAATACTAAATCTCTGGTATTCGGGCCGACTGAGGGCTACCTACAGGCAGCTAACCCAAGTGAGATGACTGCAACAGGGAAACACAAAGAACATCATCTATCGTTCATATGCATGGCAAAGGGCCTGTTATCTTTTTGTCACAAATGAAAGCAAAGGGTGAAATGAGAACATCTTGAACTTTTGTACCAGACACTGGTTCAGAAATCTGTGGTTCAAAGCTGTTCTTAGTTCCCTGTGTTACTGAGTGCAGGAAAAAAAATTACATCCTCAGGTTTCAGAGAAAAAAAGAAGTTATGTCTTACTATAATGTTCCATCTGTGTTGTAGATCTTTATTCATTCATTACTGTTAGGACTTTGGTACTGTCCTTGGAACCGACAAGGCCGTTTCCAAGCTCGCGCCAGCCAAAAACTCTCAGCTAAGACCTACCCACAATGCCCCTCTCATAGTCTCTCCAGATCGAGTTTGCCTGCCCCAATATTACAGAGATAGTAAGAGAAACACAGAAGGAGGCTCTGTCTGATTAAATACCCTAACCAGGAATTCCTAAAGTCCACCAGGAGTCCAGGCAGGGGGAAGGAGGGAGGGAAGTAATGAAAAAATAAAGATCTACAACACAGATGGAAGGTTATGGAAAGACATAACTTCTTTTATCTGATGTTGTAAATCTTTACTCATTCCTTACTGTTAGGACTGAGTCCCCAGCTACTTGAGTCCTGGGTGGCCCTAAGGAAGGATATTCCTGAGCACCATAGAACCAAAAGATGCTTGTCCCCTGGAGGCCAAATCCAATTTGTAATGAGTGATAAAAGTATGAGGTCTTGCCCAAGTGGCTGCTGTGCAGATATCATTAATAGTGGCTCTGGAATGAAAAGCCACATAAGTAGCCATCGATCTAGTACAATGAGCCTTTATTCTGGAAGGTAAGGATAGCTTATTCTGATGGTACATAAAGGTAATGACGTTTCTAAGCCAGGAGGATAGAGTCACTTTGGAGACAGGTTTACCGAATCTGGGTCCTGCAAAGGCCACAAACAATTGATTTGTTTTCCTGAAAGATTTAGTCTTGTCTAAATAACAACGAAGCTGCCTATGAACATCAAGGGTGTGCAACAGATATGCCCCTCTGTTAGAATGCTGAGGGAAGAAAACCGGGAAGGTCAACAGATTGGTTAATGGAAAAAACAGAAATGACCTTGGGCAAGAAAGAAGGGTCAGTACGACGGGATACTCTATCCCTGTGGAAGTTCAAGTAAGGTCTCTTGACACTCGCTGAGGTGAGGTGAGTGCTACTATAAGTAGAGTCTTTCATGACAAAAATTTTATATCACAAGAATCAAAAGGCTCGAAAGGAGGGCCTGTTAGTGACTGAAGTACCAAGGTCAAGTCCCAGGGTTCTATGGGGGGTTTGACAGGAGGTTTAACGTGTAATACTCATTTCAAAAAGGTCTTGCACAAGTGGTGTGACATAACAGAAGAATTATCAAATCCATTATGAAAATTTGCGATAGCTGAGGCTGAGGCTACTGCATGTAGAAGAGTCGTCAGGTATTGTAGGATCTTTGGAACAGGTATAGAGAAAGGATCTAAGTTCTGATCTTTGGCCAAATAGAGAACCTAGTCCATTTACTAGAATAAATTTTCCTGGTAGAAGGTTTGTGTGAAGCCAGAAGAATATCACGAAGGGGAGATGAGATATTAGGCATCCTGGCAATCACTGGAAGTGGAGGAACCAAGCTGTGAGCTTGAGGCTGTGGAGATTCGGGATGAGATAGCAGACCTTGGAAATGATCCAGGATCCATGGGCTGTGAATCAGATGAGGCCATAGGAATAAGAAAAAGACTTCATGGGGTCAATAAGGGCAATGAGGATCACTTTGCTTCTCAACCTCTGAGCTTTCTGGAGGAATTTCGGGATGAGGGGAAACAGGGGAAAGGCATACAGTAGACGTGGGGACCAATCGTGCATTAGAGAATCCCTCGGGGGTTCCCCCTGAGGAGGGATCAGATCAAAGTAGCTTCTGCATTTGTTTTTTAAGGGGGAAGCAAACACATCATAGCAAGGCTTGCCCCAGTGGTGGACAATCCGATCCACTATTGCAGGATTGAGAGACCACTCATGAGGCATCAGGATGTTCCTGCTCAGATTGTCCAGAATAAGGTTGGAACTCCTGGGAATGTGCACTGCTATAAGAAAGCGGTTGGAAGCTATCGACCACAGCCAAATCCCCATGGCTTCCCGACACAGGGGGTAAGACCTGGTTCCGCCTTGCTTGTTGATATACCTGACGACTGACATGTTGTCCGAATAAATTGCAATGGTCCCAGAAGGGAGGGATGTATGGAAGGCTTGCAATGCTAAGAGAACTTCCCTCAGTTCCAGGACATTTATATGCAAACTAGCCTCCATGGGGGACCAGGTGCCTTGGACCGTCTTTCCCTGGAAATGCCCCCCCCACTCTAACATGGAAGCATTCATGGTCACCGTGGCCGTGGGCTGGGGGAGACAGAATGGTCAACACCAAAGATTCGATTCTGACTTCATCCACCATAGCATTTCTTCCTTGCAAAGATTTGTAAGTCGTATCATGTGGTCAAGAGAGTGGGTTAATTTTGACCATTGTGAAGAAAGGAGCCACTGTAGTATTCTCATGTGCAACCTCGCCAGTGGTACTAGAGTAATGGCAGCTGCCATGCAGCCTAAGAGTTGCAGTACAAGGCGTGCTGGTACAAAGGTCTGTGGAAGAAGGGCTTGGATTTGGTGTCTTATTTTCAAAAGCCTGTGAGAAGGGAGGGAAGCTTGACAGGATGTTGTGTCGGAAACTGCTCCAATGAATTCCAGTGTTTTTGTTGGAGGCATTTGAGATTTGTCCTTGTTGATTGTAATCCCCAAGCGAAGAGCGAGGCCTTGAGTGTAAGACAGGCTGCGGATTAGAAAATTCTGGGTCAGGGCGGTAAAGAGCCAAACATCTAGATACGGAAACACCTGGAATCCTTGTAGTAGAGGATGAGCTACTACAACTGCCATACATTTGGTGAACACTCGGGGGGGCTGTCGAGAGACTGAATGGCACTGCCCTGAACTGGTAGTGACTGGCTCCCAGCCAGAAAGAGAGAAATCTCTGGGAGCCGTGAGATCCGTCTTTATGTGGTAATACGCATCCTGGAGGTCTACAAAGCACATCCAGCTGTCCCTCCCTAGAAAGGGGAGAATGGACTATACTGTGACCACCAGAATTTTTGAGGTTTGATAAATTTGCTCAATATGCTTAGATCCAGGATTGGTCTCCAGTCCCCTGTCTTTTTTGGCACTAAAAAAGGACCTCGAGTAAAACCCGGATCCTCTGAACTGGTGGGACTGGTTGGATGATTCTTTTTCTTAGCAGCTTTTCTATTTCTAAAGCCGCTATCTCCCTCTGACTGGGTGGCACATTGGGGATTCGTTTGACAGGTCTGGGATTTAAATCGAATGGTATCTGGTAGCCTCTAGATATTATTCTCTGCATCCAAACATCGGTAGTAATAAGTTGCCAGGCTGGTAGGTGAAGAGAAAAATGACCCCCTACTGCTTCCAGAGGAAAGCAATCAGGCTGCTGCTCAGGAGTGCTGGTAGGGTTGGCCAGAGAAGGAATCTCTAGCACCCTGGTTACCCCTAAACCCTGAAATGGGTATCTTTCAGATGAGTTGCCCCCTCTGCCCAGGGGGGGGGGTGCTCACCACGAGTGTCACGAAAAGATCCTTGGGATTTCTTGAACCACAATTTTCCTCCCCTCTGGTTCCTGGAGTAGGAACTCTGAGCGGTGGAAAAACATATGCCCACAGCAGACAAGGTCTTTCCATCTTTCTCACTTTGTGCTAGTGTGTCTCATACTTTGGGACCACAAGTGCAGATTCGTTGACAGGCACATTGACGAAGGAAGATTTAAAGGGGTCTGCGAAATCACAGAAACGCATCCAAGCATGGCATCTCATAATGCCTGATGCAGCAGCTTTCGCTGCCCGCTTGGTGGTGTGAGATATCAAATGCTTCGAGGAGTTCGAGATAGATTCAAGGGTAGCTAGCTGCGAGGCGCACCTTATCAGGTAGTACCCCTGCCAAAGAGGAAGACATTTCAGAGATTAGGTCTCTTTGGAGGTGAGTGAAGTGTGCTAGACACTTCAGTGACCGAATGGCAAAGGTCGCTGAAGCATAGGTCCACTTCCCTAGTCTGGCCATGGCCCGAGACTCCCTGTTCGGAGAATGGACAGTGGAACTATCTTCTGCCAGAATCAACCGTGAACTGCTTGGACCAGTTGGGCTGGTCTTCAGGGGTGGATAGAATTTTGTCCGACCTCTGGGGGACAGGTTCTACTTTGTCCAGGGCCTTCCAGGCACACTGCACGATCAGCTTAATAAGCTCATCAGCAGGTGGGGGTCACCCAAGAAGAAGATGGCCGGGCACGGAAGGCCTGCAAGAACACCGATTCCTCAGAAGAAGGGTTAGAGGACTTCCAGTTTCCCCACTGCTTGAGAATTTCGAGAATGTCTCCAAATGAGACGTCATCTGGGGGAGACCGTGGGGACCCTTCCCCCTCATCGCAATCAGTGTCCTCAGTGATAGATTTCTCAGGGGAATCAAGGTGCTTCTTCTTGCACTGTTTCTTCTGGGGTGGCTCCCCAGTAGGATCTTCTGAGGAGGACTCAGGAGAAAGGGTTCCCTTCAAAGGGAGGTCTTGCGGCTCCCGTGCCTGGGATCCCAAAGTAGAGGGTTGGGACAGCTACATGCTAGAGGGGGGTTCTGGCGCCAATGTCATTGATGGTGACTGCGAGCCTGCGGAGGCAAGAACCCTCTCCATCACATGGAAAGCAGGCCCGCCCAAGGAGGGATGGGAGCCCAGAACCGAGAAGGACAACTTTGAAACCGGGGTCACACCCTGCCATGAGGGGCCCACCTCCAGGTGAGGAGCTCTATGTCCAGGTGAGGATATAGACGGTGCCAGCGAAAAAATAGATGCCATGCTAAGTACCAAGGTGCCGACAGTCCAAACACTGCTCTGAGAGTGCAATGGCTCCAACGGAGCTGATGCAGCAAAGGTGGTCGGTGCCGATAGGGAAAACACCGCAGTCGGGGCCGAGACAGTATGCACTGGGGTGGACATCAGTACAGAGATCTCCATGGCCTGGGTAGAGGCCGGAGGAGGATAAACAGGAGAAAATGCTGTGAAGGATTCCGAACCAAATGGGACGGAAGGTCTAGCTGGAGTGGGCAATCCCATAGCTGCCAGAAGCTGGTCCACAACTCGCACTACATCTAGTTCAGAAAGACACCTGGTGGATCTAAAGGAGGCTGATGAAGGAGAATCAGGTCTTTCAAGAAAGGGGCTAAACCGATGCCTCAAAAAAGGGTCATACATTGGAGAGTATCTGGTTCTTGGTAGATACTTGACTTTAGGAACAGAGGTCATAGTCTGTGGAGCTGAAGAAGCTGTCGGCACCATGGCTGGGGTTGGTGCCGAAGCAGGTATGGTCGTGAAATCCAGTTCTGCAACCAAGGATGGCACTGAAGCCATGGTGCCGAGGCTGAAACCGAAACAGGAGTCATCATCAGAGACGGCACAGAGGGAGAAGACACAGGACCTGGTGCCGAAGAGATCTGCGCCAAGGGCACCGGAGAAGCACAGAGCTGACTCGGTTCCGTAACTGACGGAGATGCAGGAATTGAGTGACTCCATTTTTCCTTGTGTTTCTTCATCTTGGGAGGTGGTGAGACCTCCAACCCAGATAGAGCCTCCGAAAAAGGCGTTTTGATTAAACCTTTCAGAATTAGGTTGTTTTTGAGCTCTGCTAGAGTGCGACTGCTAAAACTAGAACAAATATCACAATCAGCATTTAAACACATCGAGTGTGGCCATCTGAGTTGTGCATCTTACGCCCACACTTGTCACACTGTTTAAACCCCAACTTAACTTTGTCTGACATAGTACAGGCAACAAAGGGCTATCCTGAAGGAAACAACTATAACAAGGGAAAGAAAAGGAGAGAATACTAATGATGGTATTTAAAAATACCACAAGTGGTAAAGGAAGGCCTACCAAAGGCAGGAGAGAGGGACAATACCAACGATACTACAGATTTAACTACCAAAGGTAAAGGGTAGGAAGTAGAAGCAGGTTCTAGGCAAAAGTAAGAAAAGACTAAACTGACTAAAAAACGACAAAGTGTGAAGAGAAACTACACAAAAAATCACAAATTTCCACTTAGCTTTGAGAGAGATGGCTAGGCACGTCTGACAAGGAACGCGGAAAACGAGATCTGGAGAGACTATGAGAGGGGCATTATGGGTAGGTCTTACCTGAGTGTTTTTGGCTGGCACGAGCTTGGAAATGGCCATGTCAGTTCCGAGGATGGAACCGAAGTCCTAACAGTAAGGAATGAATAAAGATTTACAATATCAGATGCAATGTTCCACTGCATCTATTTCCAAAAGGCAAAGGACTTCCTCCAACAACTGATCCACAAACATAAGATCATAAATTCCAAGGTGTGTCTATGTTCTACAGCTAGACGGTACAGATGTCCAGAATGAGAACATTTCATGCCTGGACATGTTTCCAAATCATCCCACTGTAACTGTCAGAAAATCATCTGGGTGGACAGCTAGAGGTCTTTAAATGACCTGGATGTGTCTAGGGGCTCTGTGGCAGAGTACTACCATGGCACTTTAGCATCATGGCCAATGAAGGCAGGGCTTCACTTTTTTAAACTCTTACTTTGAATGAGTTGGCACTAACTTTTTTCTTACAGCTGGTAGACAGCCAACTTCTTACTCCCTTTCCTTGAGATCAGATGGAACCTTCTTGTATGCCAATCAAGTTAAAAAAAGAAAAAGGAGCATTTTGAAGGTATGGTTGAACTTTGGCTGGAAGACCTGAGATAGAGAGCCAAAAACATTTCTGAACTATCATCCTAAATGCAGCAGTTTTGACCTCAGTATCTGCTACTTTAAACGTAGTCTCAGGTGAATGTATATGGGGCTACACATACTCATCCATATTACTGAGGATTTTAAACTTTAACTCTGACTTGAGAAGGTTTTGTACAAGCTTGTGCTTATCTTCCTGAAGCTGGGCCTATTATGTGCCTTATGATTAGTAATGCAGTTGAGAAGAGATAAGGTTGTACAGAGGTTCTCTCAGTGGACAAACAGGTACTTGAAATCCTTACCTTGGGAAAGACCACTGAAGTGATGAGGTCTATGTTGTTGCTCGTTAGTAGTCAGGGTCACTAATGAAATGACTGATGGCAGCTGGGACAGAAAAGAATGACCCAGAGAGGCTGGGTATTTGAGACCCAGTTGATACATTTTAGTTTTGAAACTGTCAGGACTCTTCCATGCAGAAGTGACAGCAAAACTTTTGCATGGGTTGATTTGCATGTTGGGGACATCCTGTTGACATCAGCGCCTTGCAGAAGTGAGGTGTGGTGCAGAGATTATACTCATTACATACTCCATCCAGTGTTTTTTTACTGAGCATAGCTGAGGAGAAGGTAGAAAACAGGAAAAAAACCTCCTGAACCACCCAATGGCTGCCTAAATGATGGCTCCTCTCAGACAACTGTTCCCACTCGTGATGAGGGAATGAATGGGCCACTGGTTAAGAAAAGGCTAGTGAATGGCAGGTGGGGGGTGCAACCCTACTAACTTTCTCTTCAGTATGTAGGATACCAGTCAAACTATGGCTAGTGGCAGCAGAGATTAATATCCTCTTCCATATGCCGTCAGATCATTCTTCAAGGTAACGCAAAGTGGTATTTACAATAACTATAGGGACTTTGCTGAGGATTTTTAATGACCTTTAAATGTGCAAATATAATGCTTCACAGTATACTCATTTCAGATCGTCATTTACTGTTAGTGACTGTATGCCTGGTTTATATTTTTTTATTAATGTATTTATTTATTTATTTAAATGGGTAGGTAGTCTGGTCCTTGTATTCTTCACAGCCATGACACAGGCACAATGGCAGTTACAACGATGCACAGGAGTTCAGAAAATTACAATACAATCGATACAGAGTATAACATACAGTGGGAGTTTTGGAAAAAAAAATCTTTATAAGTTAATAACACACAGCTGAGCTTTCAGACACACATTTGAAGACACAAACTTAAATTTAGTAGTACTTTATTGTATACTACCAAATGTTCTTTTCTTAATGTTTGTGTGAGCAAGGATTTGGCATATATAAATCAGGCATGCTTTCTATATTGTTGTGTAGGAGGGGCCAACCCCCATTCATGATTTATGTATTTACTGTGTTGGACAATATATGTGGCCTGTCGACAAGGACAGATTTTTGTAAGTGGGGAAGCCTCCTGCTGAGCTGATCACTAGGGTTTGTCAATTTAGGTGGTCATTCAGTGTCTGAATGCAATGTGTAGGGACCCAATAAAGTGATTACTGGTAAAGTTTCTTGTATCCCATTCACAAAAATAACTATCAGAAATGGCAGACAAGATCTTATGTTAATTAATTGTCTAAGGGATGGCACCTTATGAATGTAGCACAATACAATATCAGTACTGAAATATGAATCCAGATGTCTGCTTTGGGGATAAACCAACAACGTACTGATAGCTTAGCATCCAATGATAATGTGCAACCTGCTGAAAAAATGTAAACTGCTAATGATTAGCAGGGTCCTAACTTGTAAGTTAATGGGGGTACGGCATCTCAAATTTGACCTGGCATTACAGCACTAACAGTTAAGGCTATGGATCTGCTATTCAGCTTCATTCTACAGCCCAGAATTTAACTATGTCTCTCTACTTATGTTAATTTCTAATCCAGTCACTTAACTAGGCAAGGTCTCCCAAGTTATGACTGTAAAACTGCACTTGTGTCTAGTGGGCCTTAGCCAATTAAATTAAATCAAGCACCCTTTACATTTTAAATTATGTTTCAACAAATACACAGCGGCCTGAATACTGCTATTACTGAAGAGCAATAGTTTACACAAGCACATTGCCGACCAGTTTTAGTTGACAGAATATAAAACATGCTCAGTTTTCTTACTACTTTCCTATATGAAATAAACTTTTTTTAATATTTTGCTTTCTTCTTTGGCCTTCTGTCTTCACCTCAAAAATAGTGCCAAGAAATTTCAGATCTACGACATGGCATCCTTGACATTACTACACAATGCAAAATATAAAATAGACTATAAACTAATTTTCTTCTAGCATTCTAACACATTCACCTTCATAATTTGTAAATACTGAAATCCATACAAGACAATGTTGAAGCATTAACACAGATTTAAAAAAAAAGTTTGGTTTTTACATTGTTACAGAGTAAATACAAATCAAACCTCTTAGACTGTATTCCATAAAGCAAACAAAAGCCATTATAAACAAATAAGCAAAATAACGGAAAGTTGAAATGCTGACAGATTGATGTAAAACCTGACTTAAACATGATGAATACCTTTTACAGGCATGATTTACACTTTCTCTTCTATTATCAATCTACCTGGACCTAGGCAGGGGTCAACATCTTGATTAAAGGAACCGACGCATAAAAAGCATTCCTAAAGTCTAAATGTGCATTTGACAAGGGAACGGTATGGTGTCATTTTATGTCTTTTTACAAGATCGTACCAAGCACACTTCTTAAGGCAGCATTATTTTATAACTGTGAGAATGCAAGGTAAAGAAAAAAATCCAGTAAATCTGCTAGCTTCTGGTGGGTATGACAGCGGTAACAACACAGCAAAGCTGACAAATGGCACATTTCCACAGTTGTTTTCATCGATCTGTCCTGTAATCAATCAAATAAGACGGACGGAATCAACCCTACCATTACTCAGACTGTTTGAGAAGTGAAATGTTTTCTGAGCCTTTGTAACACACACAACAATCGGCGTCAAGGGGAGGGGTAATTGTGATTTATCAAACTCTTTCGCATAAGCCTAATTTTCTATCTACAACACATCAATGGTTTGCATACTGTGTACAGCAGTTACAATGTTTATATTAAATGCTAATCTTAATCATTACCTTTTCTTAACTACAATGCCTTTCAAATTTTTCACAAGTACTGCAAAAGGAATCAGAACGACGTAATGTACCAAAGACTGCAGCTAACCAAAAAGGTCAAAAATACATGCCATCCAAATGCAGATACAAAAAACTGTAGGAAAGAAAAACTTTACGCTAGAGTTCCTTACACCATTAGTGCTCCATTAACAGCGGGGTCTAGATAGCAACAACAGTTAGACATTCCTGAACTTCCTGTTTATTTCATCCACAGCTTTAAAAGCAACTCTACCTCAAAACACTGTCATTTTAAAATGAGGTATAACCTCACACATACAAACACTCACTTCACTTCTTACATATTTGACGCATGCTGATCTGATGAAGGGTGAACAAAAGATGAAATATTCAAATTTGATCAGAGTAAATAGTTACCATAATGCCTGTAAGTGGCTTAATGAAACCATATTTCAGATTCCTGCAAGAATGAATGGACTTAGTCACTATGTTCACTAGTAAAACTGAACAGTCTTCTGGAGTAAACAGCAGTGCTTTTAGTGGACCTTCAGCAACTCACACTACCTCCAGTTGTTTTACTTGCTTAAGTAGTATTAAAAAATCATTTGGGGGGAATATTTTATCAAAGATGACAAGTATTATATAAACAGGGACAATACAAAATATGCCAAGTGCTAACAAATAAAAAGCTATTCAACATCTACATTTTGTGTTTTCTGTAAATACTTAAGCTGGAATCACTGAAGACCTATGGGACATTTAACTTGATACTTTAACTTAAGTGCCATACAAAACCAAAAATAATCTATTGCTGTAAGTTTATGAGAAAAAATGGGCAATGAAATGAAAAACTCCACGCACTTTATTAACAATATTATGCAAAATTCATATTGCACAGAGTTAAGAGTTAGAAATTATGTAATAAGGTGTCCAGGATACAGAAAAATCTTTCAAGAAAATACTCAACAGCACTGAAAATGCTAATAAAAATAATCACTTTAAAATGTTTTGATTCATTCTATTTTCATATGCAGAGAATGCCATTGATTATATTTCAACTTACCCAAATTTTGATGCAATATCATAGACTTGTTTTTCATGGTGAAGCACTTTTTCTCTATCGCCTTCAAATAGCAATGTTGCCACACACAGCCGATTGGGATCAAATCCTTTAAACTATATTAAAAAATGATGTAAATTGCAGTTCAAAAATAAAACAGAAGAACAAGGTAACATTTAAGTATGTACAACCTAGACCATGTTCACAGCATTTGAAAAAAAAAAAAAAACAAAGTTTATTTTTTTAATATTTGTAATACACAATAATTCTGGTAGAACTACTAAACATTTTGAACTTCCAAAATGCAGTGGTTACAACAACATTTGACAACAGATTTATCTTTTTGTAACTTTACTTCCTGTTTTACTTTCCAAAATATTCTTGGGGAGGTACTACTGAACACTGGCAGCCATTATTCACTGAAAAAAAAATACACACTTAAAGAAAGGACCCAGATTCTTAAAACAGATCAGGCCGTTATACTGCATATTTATAATAAGCAGCTTTAGTAGCTTTTGAGGCTGACGTGCCCTTTCTTTTACATAATATACTAAAACTCTTGGCAAGCTCTGCTACATTTCCTTATCCATGGTTAAGTCTGACCACAAATCAGTCATTTCTGTCAAATCTAGTGGTATTCCACTAGCCAGGGAGACTATCTTTAGGGACTTCAAGGCAACTCTACTTCAGTTTGAAGAAGACATACAAAATTCCCAATAAACCCTTGCAAAAGCATCCAACTGAGAGGGCTGCTGCATTCACCTCTTACTTTCACCAATACCTGACCAGTTGCATAGAAAAGTCAGTACCCTTTTGCCCTAAATATGACTAAATTCAGGAATAAACCTCCTCTGATGAAATTCCCATATCAATAAAATGTACAACAAAAGAAAGAAAATAATGAAAAGTTGCAAAAAATCCCCACTTCCCTACCTGAAGACTACAATGAAACACGCCGGCAAGGAACTTAAAATCACCATTAGAAAATGTAAAGGAGTATATGAATTTAAGGTTGCTACAGATTCCAAAGGAAAACTACAAATCTGTGTTTGCTTATGGCAGAAAAAAAGGAATAATGTCAGCACTGCAGTGAGCTCATCCATATCGCCCACTCTGACCCCAAGGATACAGCGAATATATTATCAGAAAAATTTACCCCACATACCACACTGCTGCCCTCGCTATCCTTGAGAATTTAGTTTCTCCTGAAATCACCTTGGAAAAAGAATTAGAATCCCTGTCAAAAAAAGTAACACTTCCAGGGGACCAGACAACATACAAAGCTGCATTTTCATCAGTGCCAAGCATGTACTGCCTACCTACATGGTATGTTCCTGATGATTGATGAAAAGCCATTGTGACTTCCCGACACAAGAGTGGCCCCTCTGCAGACCTGGGTAATTATAGACCTATAAGCCATATATGGAACATATCATGGCAGAACTCATTTATGCAGACATAGGCAACTTACCTGACCTAGATCCCAAACAGTTTGGTTTTGTGAAGGGCAGGTTCTGTCTCTTGAACCTAGTAAGATTCTTTGAAAAAGTTGCAGAGGCTGTGGACAATGGTCATTCTGTGCACACTGCTTATCTCAACCTTGGTCAAGGCTTTTGATACTATCCCCCATGTTGGTATTATTAAAAAATTAGACAACCTTAATGTAAACCCTTACACTATCCGCTGGATTGCAATTTGGCTATCCAACAGATCTCATGTTGTGAAAGTTGTTGGTTCCCACTGAATGTTAATCTTAACTAGTGGGGTTGGGTGCCACAAGGACCACTTCTGGGACCTATTCTGTTTGGCACTCATTTTGCAGACATCTAAGCCAATATCTCTGAAGCACTGTAGACCATGTTTGCTAATGACTGCAAACTGAGCACTGTTGTCCCTCTCATCCACTGACACAAAAGAGCTCCAGCAAGGACTGAAATATGCACAGACACAGTGTATCAAACTAAATGAAAAAAACACAGTAAAGTAAATGTTGGCAGAATTGTTATTCCCACTTCATATGTTATAAATGGTGCTCCTCTTCAGACTGGGCAAGTCATAAGAGACCTAGGCACTTACATGGATAGCTTCCTCTCATTCGATCATCATGTTTCCACCCCAGTCAGGAAATCATTCCATCTAGCCTGGTTAATTTCCAAGAGAATATCTTCAAGATCCAAAGAGGCCATCAGACAAATACACTCTTCCCTCATCAGGCCCATCATTGAATACAATGCTTCCTCTGGTATGTACAAATCCAAGCATATCTCTCAACTTGAAAGGCCCCAAAGATTTCTAACAAAGAAAATTAAAGGTCTTCCATCTTTCCTCTACACATAAAAATTGGCACAACTCTCCTTGTACTCATTAGCCTACAGGTTGCTGCGAGATGACCCTTCCGTATCTCATGTTTCTAGCCATGAAATACCTATTCCTATTTGACCTCCTATTTTTTCACAAAACCAGTGGCTCTAAAAAAAATACACTAAGGACTAAACTCTACAACAACAAATAAACAGAACTCGCTGGAGAGAGAGCAGGTCCCTAACTCGATGTATTCTTAGCTTATGAAGATGCTATTACAGGGCAAACAAAGTACTGCTTTGGCTACCTTTAAGGCTAGTCTGGATGACTGAATGGGTAGATACAAACTTACCCATGGTTATCATGTATAGCCCTGTTTGATTTGTGAGGTAAGCACTATTAAGCGTTAGAAAAACATGCCAGGAACTTTTAGGTTTGCCTGCTTAAAGGTGTACATGATTAGGCATCTTACAGGCCTCATGATGACTTACCTAGTAAGCTCCTATGTTCTTATATACAGGACGGCACAATAATGTCTCAAGGACTAAACTTTCATATCCCACGGCCATCTGTGTGGTTGCTCTACATGCAAAGTGCAGCCTCTCTGTAGGAGCACCTTTCTTATGTAACTGAAAACGTAATGCTTTGAATGATGGAGTACGATATCCACCACAGAATCAGAAGGTTGTGGGTGTAGCCCAGGGTGGATGATAGCATGCACTTTTTATCCAAGGTACCATGTTACATAATTTCTGAATCTAACTCTATGCAATTTGAATTCTGTATAAAATGTTAATTAATTCAGTGCTTAGAACTCTTAATTTCATTGTCCATTTTTTTCTCAAAAACTGACAGTAATAGAATAATGTTATCTGATTTTTTTTCTTTGTATAGCACTTGTTGTAGTACTGGAAACAATCACATCTGAATGCAGCATGGGGGTGGTCTATTGTTGAGGTTTGCACTCCTTAGAATGAGAAATTAAATAGAGAAACCTTCTACCAGTCCTGGTGCAGGCATTGTTCTGCTGGGAGTCCAGCTGGAAAGTAAAAGAACCCAAAACATTTTAGCAGAAAGATCATGTTTTCAAGTTTTTTTTTCTCCCGGTGTCTTGGTCAATGACCTTTTCCATAAAATATCTTCCCAGATGAGTAAATTATGGTGAGCTATTATCTGCTGCCTCAGTACTAGTTTTAAACACTGCATATGCTTTAAGAAAGATAAAGAACACTGAGCAAACAGAATTGTTTGAATACAGAACTTTTACTCAGCTGATGTGATATCGTTTTGATAAATTGGAATGGTGTCCTTCAAAATTTGATTGAAACTACAAGGGACTGAAATGACTGCTCAGGAATGTAGATCAATGTAAGGTTCGATTAAATTGTAATCCAGGTCCCTTGTCTTTCAGCTTCTTAGTCCAGTAGTGTAACCAGTATTGTGTACTGTAACAGGAAACTACTACTACCCTCGCCAGATTCACATAACACAGAAAGCACTCCAAAACCTTCAGTTTAGCAGCTAAGCAGTAAATTCAGAGTTAATTAGAACAGCTTTAGAATCAAAAGTAAGATAAACATACATATCACTTTTCTTAAATACTAGTACTGTTTAAAACTACCCAAGAAACAAGTTCCATGTTAAACATTATCAGACAGCTTTTAAATTTTCACACCATCTGGCTGTCTCACTAGGACACAGTAGGGAGTAAAAATGAGGTAGATCCAGTCAGACTCATTGATCCCTGTATAAACGAACTATAGAACCCTTCATCAAATGGGTTAGTCAACAAAGCACCTGGATGCTTATCAAACTTTGTTCTGGGTTTAATAATTTTTGGTGTTACATAAACTGCACGTTTCTTCGAGGATGTTTTCCCAAATGTAACAACTTTATGAATTATGTTAAAAGTAAAAGTACTGGTCAGAGTGGTCATTCCTTTAACTGTTTTTATATCTCTCTTACAAGACTAGACATGTCCATGCACAGAAACAGTTTCTTTGTGCTTCCCTTTAAAAGCTTCCTCCAATGTCTTACTGGTAGGCTTACCATGAATCATTAATTTTACATACTGGTCATACATGTCCTTCCTTCAATCTGATATCTCCCTCAACACTAAAGAGAACACTAAACGTTGCCTTTCGTTGCCCACACTCATCGTCCATTGACAATCTGGAGTCTCGTAACAGGCTGTATTCTTTTTAGAAGAAACTTTCTCACATTTTTATTTCTGTAACACAAACTTCTGAACCCCAACCATTAATAAGAAGTTATGTACCTACCATAACGTTCCATGTTAGTTGTCTTCTTCTCGCCTTCTTTCTTGCTGGTTGGGTTCGGAGCCGATCCTCGGCTCCGACTCGGCCATCTTCAAAAGCTCAAGAGCTGCTTACTGGCTCGAGGCCCCCCCCTATATCCCATGATGCCTGGCGCTAGATACCCAGATCTCATTTGGTAACCTAACTACAGACATAATAATAACAATTATAATAATACAGTAAATTTACCAGGATACAGGAACCTACTGGAGAGACTGACAGAAGTAATAGCCAGTGAAGACTCAGCCAGTGATCAACAAACCTAAGGAACTCTTCTCTGTCTACTAGGATAGGGGGATGGAGGGTGGGACGCAAGAAAGAAGGCGAGAAGAAGACAACTAACATGGAACATTACGGTAGGTACATAACTTCTTAATGTTAAGTTGTCTATCTCGCCTTCATTCTTGCTGCACCTCAATCCTGGGTGGCTCATCGGAAAGTACAGTTTTGTATCTACCATAAATGTAGATGTCCGATAGATATGCAACTGCAGTCATAACATATGGGTTGTCCTGCCTCAGGCAGCCCTCGGTCGGCCGAATTCCAAAGTCTGGGTCCGGCGTCGGCTGGTGTCGCCTCCTCTCCGACGTCACAACGGCTGGAGTATAAAGGCATCGGCCGACGCCATCTTCTTCAGTGTTTCTTGCCCCAGATTTCAGGTGCCCTCCTTGGAAGGCTAAATTTGGTAAATTGATAAAATAATCCAAAACGTGCACAACAGTAATAAACAGATACACCATAGGAGATACCCCCAGCTGAAGGGAAGAGGGGTAGGGACCCAAAAAAGAAGGATACAGAGGGGTAGGAGGGTGGGAAAATTCGACTGCAGTTGCATATCTATCGGACATCTACATTTATGGTAGGTACAAAACTGTACTATGTCCTTCAAGAATGCAACTGCAGTCATAACATATGGGTTGAGTACCATAGCCAAGCTGGGGGTGGATGGAACTAAGATAAGGATGGTGTAGCTAAAATCTCCTTGCAGGACTGCCGAAGCAAAGCCTGCTCGGGATCTGGAGTATAAGGGCAGGTTGTAGTGCTCGGCAAATGTATGCACGGAGCTCCATGTAGCAGCTTCTAAAATGTCCTTTGTTGCCACTCCTCTTAGAAAAGCTGTGGAAGTGGCTATAGCTCTGGTGGAATGTGGCCTGATATTGGCTGGCACACCTTTTCCATGGAAAGAGTAGCAAAATCTGATGCAATGTCCAATCCATTTTGAAATTGTTTGCTTGGAGATTGCTTTTCCTTGTACTCCAGCAGCATAGGCTACAAACAGCTGATCAGATCTTCTGGTGGCCTTAGTTCTGTCCAAGTAGTAGCGTAATTGTCTGTGTATGTCCAAAGTATGCAGAAGTTTTTCCCCCTTATTTTGAGGATTGGGAAAGAATGCAGGTAGATGAATAGCTTGGTTTAGAGACACCCTTGAAATTACTTTTGGCATGAATGTAGGGTTGGTTCTTAGAGAGACTCTGTCTTGATGAAAAATGAGGAAGGGGGGCACTGCCATGAGTGCCTGTATCTCCAAAACTCTTCTTGCAGAGGTGACTGCCAATAAGAAGGCCATCTTCCATGACAGAAATTGCATTTCTGAGGTTGCTGCTGGCTCAAATGGAGGGAAGAGTTAGTTTTTCCAACACGTAGTTGAGGTCCCATGCAGGTACTGGCTGTTTTCTGGGAGGTTTAATATTCTTTATCCCTCTTAGAAACTGTCTTAGCAGAGGATGCGAAAAAACTGGAGGGTCACAGTTGTATTTTGCTGAGATTGCTGAGGCATGAATCTTTATTGAGGAGTATGAGAGTCCAGTATGAAATAGTTCTGCCAAGTATTCTAATATTTGAGGTATATTCAGTAATGCTGTGTCCTGACCCCTGTTGGCATTCCAGATACTGAATCTCTTCCACTTGGCTGAATAGGCTTTTCTGGTGGAAGGTCTGCGTGCTTCCATCAAGATCTCTTGAACAGATTTGGAAAGAGAGTTTGGTGAAGTCATGGTAGCCTCCAGGCTGTCAAATGCAATGTTTTCAGGTCTTGATGTACAGTCCTGTAATTGTGTTGAGTTAGGAGCAGGGGCCATAGGGTCAGAGGCCATGGCTTGGTCCGAGTTATGGTCAATAGCAATGGGTACCAGTGTTGCCTCGGCCAGTCTGGAGCTATCAAGATGCCTGTTGGTTGTTCTGCTTTGATCTTCAGTATCACCTTGGTCAGCAGAGGCAGGGAGGGAATGCATACATTTTTAGAGAATTCCAGCTGAAGGAGAGAGCATCCGTTTTCCAAGCTAGAGGGTGGTGAGTCCTTGTGCAGAACTTTTCCAGGTGGTGATTTAAGTGGGAAGCAAAAAGATCTACGTCCGGTCTTCCCCATGTCCTTGCCAGTTGAGAGAAAATGTGAGGGTGCAGCATCCATTCGTGTGGATCCATGAAATTTCTGCTCAGATTGTCCGCCAGTACATTGTCCTTGCCTGGTACAAACTGGGATTGTAAATGTATCCTCAAGCTCAGGGATTTTTCCCAGAGAAGCATTGTTAGTCTGCAGAGGGGGTAAGAATGAGTGCCTCCCTGCTTGTTTATGTACCACATGACAGTAGTGTTGTCTGTCCTTATTAGCAGATGTCCCTGTCTTAGTGTTTTTTCGAAAGTCTCAATGGCATGTATCACTGCCAACATCTCCTTTTGGTTTATGTGCAGATGTCTTTCCTTTGGCGTCCAAAGACCTTGAATGCATCTGCCCTCCATGTGCGCCCCCCCATCCATGGTCTGAGGCATCTGTTGTTATCATTTGGTCTGCTTGAGGTCTGTTGAAAGGCATGCCTTTGTTTAGTTGACTGGCTTGAGCCCACCATAGAAATTCCTTTTGCAGACATGGAATAAGTGGGATTAAGTCCTCTATGCTGTTGCTGTGTTGAGACCATAAGTTTTTTAGATACCATTGCAGCTTTCTCATATGAAGTCTTGCCAAAGGTATCAGAAGGATGCAAGATGCCATGAAGCCCAGGGCCTGCAGGATTTTCCTTGCAGTCAGCTGGGAAAGCTTTGCTAGGCCTTTGAAGTACTCTGGTAAATGCTGCTGTTTTTCCTCTGTGAGGTAGGCCATTTGTTTTTCCGTGTCCAGTTTGGCTCCTAGGAATATAATTTGTTGGGATGGTAGTAAGTTTGACTTCTGAATGTTGACTGTGTATCCCAAGGCCTGCAGTAGATGCATGACATAGTCCAAATTCCCTTTTAAGGTTTGTTTGTTGTCTGCTTGTATGAGACAGTCGTCCAAGTAGGGGTATATTTGAATCCCCTGCAGTCTGCAGTGTGCCACTACTGATGCCAGGCATTTCGTGAACACTCTGGGCGCAGTAGATAAGCTAAACGGCAATGCTGAGAATTGATAATGCTCTGTCCCTGCAAGAAATCTGAGGTATCTTCTGCAGCTTTGTCTGATTGGGACATGCAGGTATGCCTCCTTGAGGTCCAGAGTGACCAGCCAAGACCCTTTGCCCAACATGGGAAGAAGTTGCTGCAACGTCAGCATTTTGAACTTTGGCACAATGAGAAAAGTGTTTAGAGTTGACAAGTCCAGTATGGGTCTCCACTTGTTTTCTTTTCTTGGAACAAGGAACAATCTTGAATAAAATCCCTGGCCTTGTTCCTGAGGAGGAACCCTTTTTATTGCTTTTATACTTAATAGCTTGGAAACTTGAGTGAGTGCCTCTGCCCTTTGATGATGTGGCAGGTTTGGCATGCCTTGTTTTATTGGTAATGTGTGGAAGTGGAATCTGTAACCTTTGTCTATCAAATCCAGAATCCAATTGTCCTTGGTTAAGATATGCCAGTTTTGTGAGAATAAGCCTAATTTTCCGCCCAAAGGTGCTTCTCTTTGAACCTTTGTAGGCGGTACGAAAGTCAAGTCATTGTGATTGTCCTTGTGGTGCAGCTGAATTGTCTGCGCCACTTCTTTGATTTGGATGTTGCCATTGGCGTCCCCTGTAAGATCCTCGGTTTTGCCTCTACCTCGCCACGTCTGCTTTTTCCCCTTTGAAACTTGTCAGAGCCAGGGAAGGACCAATTCTTGGAGGGCCAGTTTCTGCTGAATCTGGGTGGCTGAACCTGAAGGAAATCCTTGACTGTCTGTACTGACTTTGCTTTTTCCACTATGGATTTCAATACATCTTGTGCAGTAGCACCAAAAAGCTTTTGTTTTTCCAATGGTGCATCCAGTAACTTTACTTTAACATGGTCAGGCAAAGACTGATCCTTCAACCAAGCATGTCTATGTATTACAGCCCCGGTCATAGCTGCCCTACATGAAGCTTCCAGTGCATCATAACCACACTGCAGAAAATGGTTATTAACCTGCTGAGTGTTATGAATATGATCCTGCAGTGTCTTTTTATCAAAAGGCTCAGGAGAGGCTAACTTTTTCTGTAAATCATCTAGGAGAAAATCTTGGTACTGAAACATGTGAAAAAGGCAGTTAAGAGACCTCATGGCTAAAGTAGTAGAGGTATATACTTTTTTACCCCATCTCTATAGGGACCTTGCTTCCCTGTCAGCTGGCAGTGGGTTTTTGGCAGAGGAGGAAGCCACTCCCTTGGGGCCCTGTGAAATAGTTTCTAGGTCCACAGAGTGAGCCTTAAAAAGGTGCTTGTGAGTGTCAGGGACCCTGTAATATCTGTCCGGCTTGACAGGAGCAGGAGGAAGAGAATCAGGGTTGGCACTGGAGTCAGAGTAAACATCATCCAAAACATCCATAACTGGAGGGATAGCCAAGGGTCTGTGCTGGGGAAGCTTGAGGAAAGTACAAAGCCTTTTCCTGGCTGAGAACCCTTGTCCGGATTAGGCTGAGACCCCCTGATAAGGGAAATAAGATCTGCAGCCAGAGACATGATCTGCTTATCAGATGAAGGGGCCTGGGCAGGTTTAGGATGGGCCTTGGCCTGACTGGTGGCCTTAGCACATGCAAAGGCTTTGATGGACATGGAAACAGGAGGCCTAGCAGCCCCACGTGCAGGCGTTACCTTGTCCACAGGAATGGTGTCGGGTAGATCCAGAACCTCGGTTTCCGGGGGAAAATCCACAACCGGCACCGGAGAGATCTCCGAGACCGAAGGTCGTGTTAACGCTGTGTTGCCGGCCTGGAGCGGTTGATCTACCCCTTCCGAGGGGACCGGAGCCCTAGCCGAGGATTTGGGAGTAGCATCGGTAGTGGACGCGGGCCGTGGATGCCGGTCCCGGTCCTTGCGTTTTTTAGCAGATTGGGTTGTCGGTTGATCCGACGGCAAGATATACGCAAAGGATTTACAGAAAAAGTCTTCGGCGAATTCTGCCCGGTGCCTGAGAGTGCGCTTATTAAAGCAAGCACAGGCAGCACAGGCTGAGACGTCGTGGTCTGGGCCCAGGCAAGGAAGGCAGAGAGAATGTTAGTCCTTATGAGGTATTTGTTTACCACAAGACAAACAATTATTAACTTTCTCAATTTGTTCTGACATTGGCTGAGGCAAGAATAAATGTTCCCCAACAGGGTACTTAGCTTTTAGATGACTTCGGTACTGAAAATACAGGAGCTGACTGACCGGCACTTGCTAACTGCTTCTGCTTCGGGCACCACGCGGCAAGAAAGACTGAAGAAGATGGAGTCGGCCGATGCCTTTATACTCCAGCCGTTGTGACGTCGGAGAGGAGGAGACACCAGCCGATGCCGGACCCAGACTTTGGAATTCGGCCGACCGAGGGCTGCCTGAGGCAGGACAACCCATATGTTATGACTGCAGTTGCATTCTTGAAGGACATCAGACTTTTCAGAACAGTGGAACCAAAATCAGCTCTGCTTCTGGAAGTCACATCCAGTTTATAATGTGAAATGAAGGTATGTGGATTAGCCCATGTAGCTGCCGCACAAACAGTTTACATTGGCAATCTGGCCTGAAAAGCCACAGAAGTAGCTAGAGCTCTGATGGAGTGACCTTTGGGTTTAGCAGGAAGCTCTTTATTTCTTAACTGATACATAAAGGTAATAGTAGAAGTCAACCACCTAGATAAGGTGACTTTTGACACCGGTATGCTTGGTTTTCCCTCAGCGCAAGACAGGAACAACTGGTCTGATTTTCTGATTTGCCTGGTTCTATCCAAGTAAAAGCGTAATTGTCTATGGACGTCCAGCTGATGTAACTTGTATTCTGCCTTGTTGGAATAATTTGGAAAGAACACAGGTAGTTCAATGGACTGATTCAAATTATAATCAGAAGTAACCTTTGGAAGAAAGGAAGGGTTAGTCCGAAGAGAAACTCTATCATTGTGAAAAACTAGGTAAGGAGGATGAACACAAAGAGCCTGAAGATCAGAAACTCTTCTGGCTGACGTAACTGCGACCAGAAGAAGGGTTTCCAAGAAAGAAACTTCAAGGAACAGGAAGCTGTCGGTTCAAAGGTGGGCAGTATCAGGGAAGCTAGAATCAAATTCAGATCCCACGGAGGCGGGGGATTTCTTACTGGGGGCCTGAGTAGAGTGGTCCCTTTAAGAAAGGCTTTACAAAGCTTATGGGACATGATGCTGGAATCAGATAGGCCTGTATGAAAGTTTGAAATTGCAGCTAGCTGAACTCTAATCATGGCAGAAGAGGATCCTGTTCGATAAAGTTCTGCTAGAAATTCTAAAATATGGTGCACAGGGGCTGAAAAGGGATCTATCTTCCTGTTCTCTGCCCATAAGGAAAAACGTTTCCACTTGCTAGCATAAGTTTTCCTAGTGGTTGACTTATGTGAGGATAAGATGACGTCACGCACCGAATGAGAGATGTTGGGAAGCCTGGCTAAGGTCAGAAGTGGAGAAACCAAGCAGTGAGCTGGAGAGATTGAAGAGATTGGTGTAGCCCACCCGATTGATGGATCAGGAGTTCTGGAATTGGGTCCAGGGCTGCTCCAGAAGGTGATGATGCAGGAAAGGGAACCAAATTTGTCGAGGTCAGTAAGGGGCAATGAGGATCATCTTGCATCCCAATGTGGTAGCTTTCTGAATTAGTTTGGGAATCAGGGGAAATGTAGGGAATGCATAAAGAAGTCCCTGGGGTCAATCGTGAACTAGAGCGTCTCTGGGGAGGTGTCCGGGGAGAGGAAGGAGAGAGAAGAAATTGTCACACTTGCTGTTGAAGGGGGTGGCAAAAAGGTCGCAGCAAGGCTGTCCCCATTTGCGGAAGATTTTGTCCGCCACAGTCTGATTGAGAGACTACTCGTGAGGCATAAGAATTGCTCTGCTCAGCCTGTCTGCTATAACGTTGGACTTCCCAGGGATGTGCACTGCTATCAGAAACCGTTGGGAAGAGATTGCCCACTGCCAAAGTCTGAGTGCTTCTCGACATAAGGGGTACGACTTGGTTCCGCCCTGCTTGTTGATGTACCATACCACTGACACATTGTCTGTTTGAATTGCAATGGTCCCGGTGGGAAGAGAGTTCTGAAGAGCTTGCAACGCTAAAAGCACGGCTCTCATCTCCATGACATTGATATGCAGATGGGACTTATGAGGCTGCCAGGTGCTTTGGACTGTTCTGCCCTGAAAATGCCCCCCACCCGATCAGGGAGGCGTCCGTGGTCACCATAGCTACTGGAGGAGGAAAAATGAATGGTCTGCCCTGGTGTAATGATGGGGAAACCATCCACCAAACAAGTTGGTTTTTGCATGACTGTGTAATCATTATCATGTGAGACATTGGGAGTTGCTGGAAGGACCATTGTGTGAACAACATCCAATGAAGAATCCTCATGTGAATACGTGCAAGGAGAACTAGTATTACAGCCGCTGCCATGAGACCCAATGTTTTTAGGACAAATCTGGCCCGAATCTTTTTGCAACCTAGTAAGACCTGCACATGTCGTCGAATGGCTAACACTCTGTGTTTAAATTTGCGCCTATAAAGTTGATAGATTGACAAGGCGACAATGCAGACTTTTCAAAATTTATTGTGATGCCTAGAATAGAGCACGTTTGGATGGTGTAGTCTCTGGCTAGCAGCAGGTGATGCCTGTTGGTTGCAGTAAGGAGCCAGTCATCTAAATATGGAAACACCTGGAATCCTTGCCATCTCAAGTGAGCGGTGACTACTGCCAAACATTTGGTGAACACCCTGGGGGCTGTGGTGAGACCAGAGGGCAGCTCTCTGAACTGATAATGACTGGCTCCCAGTCAGAAGCAGAGGAATCTTCTGGAGCATCTGTGCATTTTGATATGGTAGTACGCGTCCTGAAGATCTATGGAGCACATCCAATTGTCCTGACCCAGAAAGGGGAAAATGGACTGTAGCGTGACCATCCGGAACTTCGTTCTTTGAACAGACCTGTTTAGTCTGCTGAGATCCAGAATGGGTCTCCAAGTCTCCTGTCTTTTTTGGTACCAAAAAGAACCTTGAGTAAGTTCCGGATCCTTGTTGGTCTGCTGGGACTGACTGGATAGCTCTTTTACTTAGCAGTTTTGAAATTTCTTGAACTGATTGATCCCTTAGATTGGGTGGAACATCTGGAAGGGATTTGTTGGGAAAGAGTGGAGTGCAAAAGAAGGGAATTTTGTAGCCTTCGGATATGATAGAAAGTACCCATTTGTCTTGTGTTATACTTTGCCAGGCTTTTGGGTACAGCGATAATCTTCCCCCGACTGCCTCCGAAGGTGGACAGTCGGGCAGCACTTCAGGGATGCTGGAAGGGCTTGTCAGAGAAGGATTCTCCTTGGCCCTGATTTTGCGGACCCCCCACCTGCCCCTAGGGCGGCGTCTATTGTTCCCTCCTCTGCCCCTGGAGGGGAACTCTCCACGTGTGTCAGGCACGGCTCCCTGGGATTTCCGGAACCACATCTTCCCACTCTTCTGACCCATGGGATACGGTCTTGGAGTGGAAAAACAGACTCCAACAGCAGAGAGAGTCTTGCCTTCCTGCTCCCACCTGGTAAGGGTATCCTTCATCTGTGGTCCAAACAGAGCAGAACCATCCAAGGGGGTGTTGGTAAAAGATGTCTTGAAGGGGTCCGGAAAGTTGCATAACCGCATCCAAGCATGTCTCCTCAAAGCCACACCTGTGCCTGCGGCCCTACTCGCTCCATCGGCTGCATAAGAGATGAGCCACATGGAGGAGTTTACTACAGAATTTAGAGTTGCCACCTGGGAGGCAATCTTAGCCTGAGCCCCCGCAGCTGATGGATCTTGAAGGGTATCTTCCTAGCTCTTTAAGGAGATCCCTTTGAAGGCGGGTAAAATGGCACAAATAGTTCAGAGACCTCATAGAAAAGGTCGCTGAGGAAAACATCCGCTTCCCATACCTGTCCATCGTCCTAGATTCCTTATTAGGGGGATGGACAGATGAAGAAGTTTCAGCCAACTCCTTTCTGGTGGCCGCTGTTACCACCATGGCATCCACGGGAACACCCTTGTTCAGAAATTGCTTGTCTTGAGGTGCAGTGATGAATTTTGTGGGCCTATGGGGAGTTGGTTCCATTGAGTCTGGAGCTGACCACGCCTTTCGAGCCACCAACGACATCAGTGGATCGAAAGGCGGAGACACCCAGGAGGTGGAGGGTCGGGAACCAAACGCGTCCAGGAATACCGACTCATCCTCAGAAGGGTTAAGGTTAGTCCAGTTCCCCCTCTGCCTAAGGATTTCAAGGATGTCTGAGAAGGAGACGTCCTCAGAGGGGGATCTCGGGGACCCTTCTGACTCCTCCAAGTCAGTATCTGAAGTGACAGACTCAGGGGAGTCAACATGCTTCCTCTTGCATTTCCTCTTTCGAGGGGGCTCCTCTGAATGAACGGGGAGGCCTCGGAAGAGGAAGATACACCCAAAGGGGTGCCTTGGAGCACTTGTTTCCCATGCTTGGGGTCTGGAGGAGGGGCAGAGGCAGGAGCAGGCACTATGGGGGGAGAAGCCGATGAGGCTGACCGTGACGCTGACTCAGATGCCAGCACACTCCTCATGACCTCGAAGGTGCCCCTTCCTGATACCAGAGAAGGCTCAGACGAGACCGGAATCCTTCCCGGCACAGAGAGAGACGGCTCCAAAGCCGACGTAGGAGCCGAACTCACCTGCGCCAAAGCTCCGAGAGGGAGAACGGGGTCAGACAAGGGTCCGATGCCACTTGCCCCCTCGGAGCCGATGAGGGAGTCCCGGCGCCCAGATCCCCTCCAAGGACGGCACCATGGAAGAGATCGGAGCCGACGATGGAACCGAAAGGGGAGGTATCGGCGCCGACGGACCCACGGTTCCAGCCACAGCATGCTCCGGCTCCAAACTCAAGGGATGAGTCGAAGGAAGAACTATTGGAAAAACAGGTAGAGCCAAGCCCTGATGAGAGGGGCTGGATAGCATTTTTGCTAGGGCCTGTGACTTTAAAAGCCTGCTCGCCACTCTCTCCAAATCATGGTCAGATAACCTAGACGACCGAGAAGAGTGGGACCGATGACTACGCTCAGATTGCAGTAAGGGTGACCCTGGAGCCGAGTGCATCGACTCCAAGGATGGTGACCTGGAGCGTTTTCGACTCCCTGATGGTTCCGACGGAAGAGTTGGGGACGACTGGGAGATAGGTACTTCGGCTCCGGTCGGAGCCTAAGATGACGTAGAGATAGGTGCTTCGGTTCCAGCCGGAACCGAAGTTGAAGCAGAAACCATACTTGGTGACGGCTCCGAGCTGGGAGCCGATGGCTTTGATGGCCTAGAAGGTTTCACTGACTGAGTCCTGGCCGGTGATCCTTCAGGTTTAAGCAAACCCTAAGGATAAGCTTATTCCTATGCTCCTGCAGGACTCTTGGACTAAAGGCGTGACACACCGAACAAGAGTCCTGCAGGTGTAGGGAGCCCAAGCAATAAACACAAGACGTGTGACCATCTGTCAGAGACATTTTCTGACAGCATGAGTCACACTTCTTGAACCCCGACACTTTTGTGTCTTTAGACATTCCTGTGAAGGAAAATCAGTTACAAAGAACAAGTATAAAGCAGTGTAGGTAACTGGAAAAAAATATACACAAACCACACAAGTTACCACACCCTAACAGCACACACACACACACACACACACACACACACACACACACACACACACACACACACACAATCTAATATAAGACCTACAACTACCACTATTTCTAATGAACTTTGTCTACCTTAAAAAAATAAAACAATGATAAGCCTCTAACTAAAACGCTTACTTTGAAAAGGTAAATGGGAGTGGGGGAAGGAGAGGAAAACTCTCTAAGGAGAAAACAAGTTTTTAAGGGGGGGGGGACACTAACAAACTACCATAGAACCTACTAAGCTATGACAATAAGCGTATATTCAATAAAGTACAAAAAAGTCCTAAATATAGCGAATAAAGAGAAAATATACGATCTCAGCCAGTAAATGCAACCTCGTAGCAAAAGCGGCAACCAAGATCTGGGTATCTAGCGCCAGGCATCATGGGATATGGGGGGGGGGGCCTCGAGCCAGTAAGCATCTCTCGAGCTTTTGAAGATGGCAGAGTCAGAGCCGAGGATCGGCTCCGAACCCAACCAGCAAGAATGAAGGCGAGATAGACAACTTAACATCATCTTTTCACTTGCTTAGGTTTCTTTTTTTTTCTGGTTAGAAGTTTAGTTATTACATACTGGTTCCTGATCTCAGTGTGTAGCACTTTCTTTACTGTCGGCTGCACACTATTAAACATAGCTAAAATAAAATTCATCTACTGCTACTTGCTGGTTTATACATGCTATAATATAATGGATAATACAGTGTTATCACACAATGGCATAATGGTTATGATCTTGACCTCACAGGTACAATGTCTAGGATTTGATTCTGACCAGCAGGCATTGCCTGCCTGGAATTTGCATGTTCTATCAGGGTCTGAGTGGGTATCCTCACATCTGTACAAGGTGTCTCCCCATCAAGGATGGAAGGTACTGCATTCAGACCCATCCCTTACAACTGAATATGTGAGGTTTGTCAACTAAATCAACCCGAAAATACACAGAGTCAAAGACAGCAACACAGAATCTAAATGGTGACTATCAGCTGCAGAGCCAGGCATCAAATGTAGTGCACACTATCTTTTAGATAACAGAATGCAGACCACAGGCTGGGTGACGCATCAGGGTTAACCACTCTGCAGAGTAAAAATCTGGAAAATGGTGATTTGGTCACTTAGGAATTTTGCCATTGCTAACTGGGTTGAGGATCAGGCCTACTCTGAATTATGCTATGGACCCATGATAATGGTGGAAGGTATCTGCAAAGCCTTAATGACCGGTGTGCATTTACCATACAGCCCAGTAGCTTTAAGTCAGTAAGCAATTGGCTGGTCATTCTCCAATTATCCAAACTGGGTTACAGAAAACCATTCAACCTGACAAAAATTAACTAAGGATTCACTGAGAGAATGCAGCTTGGAAGTGGATGACAAGATGTTAAGGAGAAGATTGGATATTCTATGTGTCCAGGAGGCAAGGTAGAAAGAAACTGCAGCAAAGTCTCTTGGCCTGCGATCCACAGTCTTCTACTAAGGGTGAGGACACAATAGAAATGGTGTGGGAATCTTCCTGATGAGAAATGTCATCAAAATCAGTGGCAGACTCATGGCAACCAGAGACAGTGTAAAGACACAGCAATCTTCCTTTCAACCATTCAGGCAGCAGACGCAGGACCTTCTTAATAAAATGGGAAAAATGAGTTGGCCTCGATGATGCATGACCAAAAGGCTCATTTCTGGCCATACAAAACAGGATGAGTTAACTGGCTGGTTTCAAATGGTTGGGGCAAGAGGCAAAATGAAGAAGAGGGTGTCCTAGGTTTGAGCATGCTAAACCATACCTGTCAACCTACAGACATTGAAATTAGGAACAAAGGACCATGAAAAAGAAGTACATCCGGCTGAAATTCTGAACTTCTACGTTGCATAAAATTTTAATATCAAACAGCACACAACTTTTCCTGTATCCAGAAGGAATACGCATCCAGGAGGTCTACTCATCATTCATCAGACCCATCATAGAGTACAACGCCCCATTTGGGATGTACCTTACAAGACACCTGCAACAGCTGGAAAGACCACAGAAGTACCTCACTGAGAGGATCACTGGCCTCAAACAGATGCCCTATGCAGCTCAACTGAAGAAATTACAGCTGTACTCGGTTGCATACTGCCTACTCAGAGGTGATCTCTGCCTGACATACAAGGCCATGTCCAACCCAGAATTGATGTACATGCTCCACCTAAAGAAAACCTTATCCACGCGAGCCACACGCTCTAGGGATCTAAACCTCACCACAACAATAAATAGGATGTGCTGGAGGGATAAATTCCTGTCCCAGAGACTTCCCATGCTTTGGAACAAGATCCCAATCTACATTAGGCAGAGCTTCTCGCTAATGCTCTTCAAAAGAAATCTTGACGAGTGGATGGGAAACACTTCCGTGGCTCTGCTGGACAGAGGCACAGGGAACTAATCTAAGGGGGCGGCGAAAGCCAACACATTCTGGCTAGGCTTATAAATGCTTTCGGGCAGATAGCCTAGTACCTACCTATGAATGTAGGATACTAATCAGAAACGCATTTAAAAAACAGAGTGTGACAAAAACTAAACTGTCTTTCGGCTTTTCCCGGTTAAGGGCCTTCACAGCGGAACTCCGTTCCGTTAATGACTGGCAGTAGATTTTTACGTGCTGGCTTGCTGGGCCTAACGCACAACCTTCAACGAAGGAACGCCCATTCACGCATGTCGACACACAGAAGACGCTCTAACTGAGAATCGAACATGCAACATCTAACTGTGAGGCGACAACGCTACCGCAGCACCACCACCGCAGAGTGTGACAAAATGATGGAAAAATATATGCACATTATCAAAGAGACAGTAAATTCTCTAGACTTTAATGAACTGCAAGTACTCCAAGGGATGGTTGTTGTGATCATGGATTGTTAATTTTCTTGGACATGCAGAGGTTTTGCGTTGTACCAAAAAGCATAGCTTAGATTTGGAAGCATTTATTATAAGGCTTTTAGTAGTAATCCACTCAATGAGGCGAATGACGTCAGATCTTATGGTAAGGTATTTATAGAGTGGTTGAGAATCATGTCATTTGTATAGAAGAGGAGAAGAAGGTAAGGAAGATTGCGTGGAAGTTTATCGATGTATATAGAGAACAGAAGGGGTCAAGAATAGATCCTTGAGGTACATCTTTGAGTAGTGGGGAGGAGACAGAGAGAGATACAGGAATTACATTTCACTGAGAAATGGTGGTTAGTTAGATAAAACTGAAACCAAGGGATGGCATCAGGGCTAATGCCTTGTTGCGAAAAGTGGATTATAAGAGAGGAGTGGCTGATTAAATCAAAGGCTGTGGTGAAGTCTATAAAAATTATACCAGAGAAAAAGAAGTTATGCCTTACCATAATGTTCCATCTTTGTTGTGAATCCTCACTAATCCTTGACTGTTGGTTCTGTTCTGAGCCTCAGAACAGACTCTGCAGTTATTCCAGCTCGCGCCTTCCAAAACACTCTCAAGCTAAGCTCTACCTATAATGCTCTTCACAAAATCACCTCGGGTCGAGTTTGCAAAAAACAGTGACAGACAAAAAATAATAGATCAGAGGCCATACCTGTGTTTCTATCAGAAAGCCAATCTTTGGAGAGATCCGAACCACCAAGAGATCTAAGGTAGGTGGAAGCATGGGGGAAATGTCAAGGATTAGTGAAGATTGACAACACAGATGGAACATTATGGTAAGACATAACGTTTTTAGCTGATGATGTCAATCTTCACATAATCCTTGACTGTGGGACAGAGTCCCTAGTGACATGAATCTTGGGAGGTCTCATGTTAGAATATTCCTCAGCATCAACGAGCCAGATGATGCAGGTCCCCATAGACCAGGTCCAGCTTGTAATGTGTTATAAATGGATGAGGAGATGTCCATGTCGCCGTTGCACAAATATTATCTAAAGAAGCTCTGGCATGAAAAACTGCAGAAGCTGGTATTGCTCTAGTTGAATGGGCTTTTACAGGTCCTGGTAGGTTCACTCCCTTTTTGTTATAGACAAAACTGATACAGTGTCTAAGTCATTTAGCTAGAGTAACTTTAGAGACTGGGCTTCCTAAAGTGACTGAATAAAAGGAAATAAACAGCTGATCAGATTTTCTGCTTTCCTTTGTTCTGTGAAGATAGAAACGTAATTGTCTGTGCACATCTAGTAAGTGCAGACAGTGCTTCCCTTTGTTGGGAAAAAAAGAGTGGAAGTTGTATGGTCTGACTGATATCTGACTCTGAGACAACCTTTGGTAGGAAGGAGGGATTTGTTCACAGGGAGACCCTGTCCTTGTGCAAGATTAAATGGGGGGTTTGCAAGATAAGACCTGAATTTCACATTTTC
The DNA here is from genome assembly GCF_019279795.1 of Protopterus annectens. NCBI lineage: Eukaryota > Metazoa > Chordata > Ceratodontiformes > Protopteridae > Protopterus > Protopterus annectens. Next base: position 1,996,088,132 of record NC_056737.1, read on the forward strand.
TTCTAGCAGAAGTGATAGGTATCAAGAATAAAGTTTTCCATGACAAAAACTTCCAAGTCACAAGTGGCAGCTTGTTCGAAAGGATAACAAATAAGAGTGTGAAGTACCAGATGCAAATCCCATGGTATGGAGGGTTCTTTATATGGAGGTCTGAGCATTAAGGTTCCTTTCAAAAAGGCTTTGCAAAGTTTATGAGACATAAGAGATGAATCATTTAAACCAATATGAAAGTTAGAGATTGCAGCAAGATGCACTTGAATGGTAGAGGCTGCTGCTCCTGTTTCAAAGAGTAAAGTCAAACATTCCAGAACTCTATCTATAAGTGCAAAATATAGGTCAAAGTTAATGTCGAACGACCACTTAGAAAACTTTAGCCACTTGTAAAGGTACAATTTTCTTGTTGAAGGTTTGTGGTGGGCTAGAATGATGCGTTGGAGCTGGGGGTGAGAGAAGAATTCCAGGCAATCATGGTAACTGGAGAACCCACAAATGTGAGCTTGAGATGCTGAAGATTTGGATGAACCAGCCCCTGTGGGTGGGACAATTGGTCTGGAGCTGGGTCCAGCATCTAGGGTTTCCGAAGAAGAAGGGCACAGGAAGGGAAACCACACTTGTTGAGGCCAGAATGGGGCCATGAGAATTATTCTGTTCTTCGACCTGTTGGCTTTCTTTAGAAACTGACATACGACAGGGATCGGGGGAAAGGCATACAATAGACTGGGGGGGCCAGTTGTGAAGGAGAGCATCTTTGGGTGACTCCCCCTGTGGGGGGGGGGTTATGGCATTTGTTCAGAGGGGATACAAACAAGTCACAGCACCCCAGTGGCTGAAAATCTTTTCTGGCACCAATGGATTGAGAGACCACTCTTGAGGCATAAAAAGAAGTTATGTCTTACCATAATGTTCCATCTGTGTTGTAGATCTTCATTCATTCATTACTAATAGGACTTCGGTTCCGTCCTCGGAAATGACACAGCCGGCACCACACTCCCCCCAGCCATAAACTCTCAGCTAAGTCCTACCCATAATGCACCTCTCCTAGTCTCTTCTGATCAAGTTTGCCTGCCCAGTACTATAGGATAGGAGGAAAGATTAAAAGCTGATTTACAGGAGGCTTTGTCTGGGCAGATACCTTAACTGATAAGGAAAAAATTCTAAAGACCACCAGTAGTCCAGGTAGGGGGAAGGAGGGCGGGAAGTAATGAATGAATGAAGATCTACAACACAGATGGAATGTTATGGTAAGAAATAACTTCTTTATCTGATGTTGTAAATCTTCATTCATTCATTACTAATAGGACTGAGTCCCCAGCTACTTTAGTCCTGGGTGGCCCTAAGGAAGGATATTCTTGAGCACCATAGAACCAAAAGATGCTCTCCCCTGGAGGCCATGTCCAGTTTGTAATGAGTGAAAAAGGTATGTGATCTTGACCAAGTGGCTGCAGTGCAGATATCATCCACAGATGCCCTAGAAAGAAAGGCCACAGAAGTCGCCATGGCCATAGTTGAATGGGCTTTAAATTTGCTAAGCAGAGAGGATAAGGTCATTTTGGATACAGCTTTACCTCTTCTGGGCCCCGTGAAGGCCACAAACAACTGGTCTGTTTGTCTGAAAAAGTTTGTACTGTCCAAGTAAAAACAAAGTTGCCTATGAATGTCTAAGGTATGTAGGAGATAGTCCCCCCTATTTGAATGGTGGGAGAAGAAAACAGGTAGACCTATGGACTGGTCTATGGAAAATTTATAAATTACTTTAGGTAAGAAGGAGGGATTAGTAAGTAAGGAAACTCTTTCCTTGTGAAAAAACAGATAAGATCTCTTGACACTCACGGCCTGTAACTCGGACACTCTTCTGGCGGAGGTCAGAGCTACTAGAAGTAGGGTTTTCCAGGACAAAAATTTAATGTCACATGAAGTTGAAGGTTCGGAAGGAGTACCTGTTAAAGATTGCAGTATTAAAGTCAAGTCCCAAGGTTCTATAGGGAGCCTGATTGGCAGTCTGACATGCAAAACGCCTTTCATGAAAGTTTTACACAGCCGGTGTGACATAATTGATGAATTATCAATTCCACTGTGAAAATTTGCAATAGCTGCTAAGTATACTGTGATCGTAGAGGCTGAAGCATCTGTGTGTAACAAGGTAGAGAGATATTTCAGGATCTTTTGAATAGGCATAGAAAAGGGATCCAAGTTTTGCTCTTTGGCCCATAAAGTAAACTTAGTCCACTTGCTGTGGTAAATTTTCCTGGTGGATGGTTTGTGTGAAGCCAGAAGTATTTTGTGAACAGGGGATGAAATGTCTGCTAGCCTGGCAATCACTGGAAGTGGAGGAACCAAGCTGTGAGCTTGAGACTGCGGAGATCGGGTTGGGCCAGTCCCTGAGGGTGGGTCAAGAGGTTCTGAGACTGATACAGGATCCAAGGTCTGTGGATTAGATGAGGCAACGGGAATGGGAACCAGACCTGTTAGGGCCAATAAGGGGCAATGAGGATCACTTTGCTTCTCAACCTTTGAGCTTTCTGAAGAAATTTTAAAATTAGTGGGAACGGGGGAAAGGCGTACAGTAGACCCAGGAGCCAATCATGTGTCAGAGCATCCCTCGGTGACTCCCCCTGAGGGGGGATCAGGGCGAAGTAGGTTCTGCACTTGTTGTTTAGGGGAGAGGCAAACAGGTCGCAGCAAGGCCTGCCCCAGCGATGGAAGATCTGAGCCATTATTAATGGATTGAGGGACCACTCATGAGGCATCAAAATGTTCCTGCTCAGACTGTCCGCAATAAGACTGGATCTCCTGAGAATGTGCGTTACTATAAGGAAGCAGTTGGAAGTTATTGCCCAATGCCATATTCTCAGGGCTTCTCAACATAGGGGGTATGATCTGGTTCCGCCTTGTCTGTTGATGTACCAGACAACTGACATGTTGTCTGACTATAGTGCAATAGTCCTGGAAGGAAGGGACTGATGGAATGCTTGCAATGCTAAGAGAACTGCCCTCACCTCCAGGACACTGATGTGCAAATTGGCCTCCAATGGGGACCAGGTGCCTTGGACAGTCTTTCCCTGAAAATGACCCCCCCCACCCCAACAGGGAAGCATCCGTGGTCACTGTTGCTTTGGGCTGGGGGAGAATGAAAGGTAGACACCACAGGTTTGTTTTTGGCTTCATCCACCAAAGCATATCTCCCTTGCATAAAGTCGTTATGGTTTGTTTTCGGCTTCATCCACCAAAGCATATCTCTCTTGCATACAGTCGTTATATGTATGAGGTGATTGAGTGGGTGAGTTAGAAGTGACCAGAGATGATAGGATCCACTGACGAATTCTCATATGCAACCTTGCCAAAGGAACTAATGTGATGGTTGTGGCCATGGAACCCAAAAGCTGTAGGACTAGGCGTGCTGGGACAAGCTTTTTTGGAAGGATGACTTGAATCAATTTTCTTATTTTTGAAAGCCTGTGTAGTGGAAGGGAAGCCAGACAGGTGAATGTGTCGAAGACTGCTCCTATGAACTCCAATGTTTTTGTAAGAGACATGCTTGATTTTTCCTCAATGATAGTAATGCCTAAGTGAAGAGCAAGGCCTTGAGTGTAGTCGAGACTTCGAGTGAGAAGACTCCTGGTCGTGGCAGTGCAGAGCCAATCATCCAGATATGGAAACACCCGGAATCCTTGTAGTCAGAGGTGAGCTACTACGACTGACATGCATTTGGTGAACACTATGGGGGCTGTCGAGAGACCAAACGGCAGTAGTCAGAACTGATAGTGATTGGCTCCCAGCCGGAAGCGGAGGAACCTTCAGGACCGTTTGTCCATCTTTATGTGGTAATAAGTGTCCTGAAGATCTATAGAGCACATCCAGTCATCCTTTCCCAGGAAAGGGAGAATGGACTGAACCATGACCATCTGGAATTTCTGGGGTTTGATGAATTTGTTCAATAGGCTAAGATCCAAGATTGGTCTCCATCCCATCTTTTTTGGCACTAAAAAGAACCTCAAGTAGAATCCGGATCCTATCTGGTCTGGTGGGACTGGTTGGACGATTCTCTTTTTCATAAGTTCATAGACTAGTACTAGGCTAACTGCCCTGTGAGTCATTTTAAGCCTAGCCAATTATCCCTTGTGAGACTCAAACCCTGCACCTTGGTGTTTGTAAGGCAAACACCTTAACCATTAGGTTACCCTCCCAACCCACTCTAGAAGCTTTCCGATTTCTACGGCTGCAGCATCCCTCTGACTGGGTGGGACGTCTGGGATTCATCTCAGGGGTCTGGGAGTAAGATCAAATGGGATGCAATATCCTCTGGTTATGATTCTCTGGACCCATGAATCCAATGTTAGAGATAGCCAGGCTGGTTGGTGCAGAGAGAAACAACCCCAACTGCTTCCAGAGGAAAGCAATCGGGCCGCTGCTCAGGAGCGATGAAAGGGTCAGCCAGAAAAAGAATCCCTGACTCCCTGATTACACGGACCTCCTCTGCCCCAAAACAGGAGTCTTCCATATAAGTTGCCTCCTCTGCCCCAGAAGGAATTGCTCATCACGAGTGTCACAAAGAGACATCTGGGACTTCTTGAACCACACTTTTCCTCCATTCTGATTTCTGGAGTAGAATCTCTGTGGGTTGGAAAAATGTAAGCCAATGGCAGACTAGGTCTTTCCATCCTTCTCACAATGTGACAAAGTTTCTCTGACTTTGGGACCAAACAGGGAAGATTCATCAACAGGCACATTGACGAACGAAGACTTGAAGGGCTCCATGAAGTCGCACAGCTGCATCCAAGCATGATGTCTCATGACAATGCCCGACGCAGCCGCTCGATCTGCTCCTTCAGTCGCATTAGAAATCAACCACATCAAGGAGTTCAAGATGGATTCTAGGGTAGTTGAGAGGCTGCAGAGTCACGTAACCTGTCAGGAAGAACCCCCGCCAAAGAGGTAGACAGTTCTGACATCAGGTCTCTTTGGAGGCGAGTGAAGTGTGCCACGTAATTCAGCGCCCAAATAGCAAAGGCAGCTGAGGCAAATGTCTGCTTTCCCAACTTGTCCAAAGCCCGAGACTCCCTGTCCTGGGGATGGACAGTGGAACTATCTTCCGCGAGTTCCCTTTTAGTGGCTGCCACCACAACCAAAGAATCCACTGCCAACTGTTTCGACCAATGGGGCTGGTCCTCGGGTGGGGAGAAAATTTTATCTGGCCCTCGGGGTAAAGGTTCTATGTTGATAGGGGCCTTCCAGGCATGCTGCACAACAAAGCTTGATGAGCTCCATCTGCAGGTGGGGTCACCCAGGCAGTAGATGGTCAGGCACAAAAAGCCTGCAAGAACACCGATTCATCCGAAGAAATGTTGGAGGGCTTCCAATCTCCCCTCTGTTTGAGGATCTCAAGAATGTCTCCAAAGGAGATGCCTTCCGTGGGGGGGGGGGGGACCCTTCTCCCTCATCACAATTGGTGTATTCAGTGATAGATTCCTCTGGGGGATCAAGGTGCTTCCTCTTGCAATGCTTCTTTCGCTGGTGGGGCGGATCCCCTGTGGGTTCTTCTGAGGAGGACTCCGGAGAAGGGATTCCCTCCAAAGGGAGATCTTGCAGTTCTCGTGTCTGAAATCCTAGTGTAGGAGCCTGGGGCAGCTGCATGCTGGGGGGGGGTCTGGATCTGATGCCAGTGGTGCCATCTGAGCGCTTGCAGAAGCTAGGACTCTTTCCATCACCTGGAAAACAGGCCTTCCTGAAGAGGGATGGGAGCCTGGAACACAGAAGGACAACCTTGGAAATGGGGCCACACCCTGCCGCAATGAGCCCATGCCTAGGTGAGGAGCGGTGAGAGGACCGGTAGCTGTTGACAGGGACTGGGCCGGAACTATGGATAGTGCCACAGAAAAAAATCGACGCCGAACCAGGTATTACGGAGCCGACAGATGAATCACTGCTCCAAGGGTGTACCAGTTCAGACTGAACCGCAGCACTGAGAGTTATCGGTGCTGACAGGGAAGCCTCCACTGTCAGAGACGAGACAGAGTGCACCAGAGTGGTCATCAGTACCGGCTTCGCCGAGTCCTGGGAGGTGGTTGGAGGAGGATATACAGGTAAATAAGCTGAAAATGCTTCTGTTCCAGGGGGAATGGAAGTTCTGGCCGGAGTCGGAAAACCTCTAGCTGCCAGAAGCTGGTCCACAAACCTCACTACGTCCTGTTCCGAAAGACTCCTGGTGGATCTAAAGGAGGCCGCCAAAGGAGACTCAGGTCGTTCAATAAAAGGAGTAAATTTCTGTCCCAAGAAAGGGGCATAAGATGGAGAGTACCTTGTTCTGGGAAGGTACTCTTCCTTCTGTACCAAAGGTGTGGCAGGAGGTGGAGCCATTACAGACATCGGCACCATGGCCAGGGATGGTATGAAGGTAGGAGTCTGCGTCATGGTAGGAGTCGGCATCGAGGCTGAAGGTGCCGAAATTGTTTGCGCCGACAGCATGGAAGTGGTCTGGTGTCAGCTCGGTTCTGACGAAGAAGGAGATGTCAGAACCGAATGATTCTGTTTCTTTTTCTGTCTATCAATATCCTTGGGTCTAGGAGGTGGTGAGACCTCCGCCCCAGAAAAAGCCTCCGAGAAGAGTGTTTTCAGCATAGCCATCAAGATCAACTGGTTCTTGCATTCAGACAGGGTACGGTTGCTGAAGCTAGAAAGTACAGTTGTGTACACTTACCATAAATGTAGATGTTCGAGTGTATTCACTGTTGCAGCCATCACACTTTGGTTATTTGCCTGCAGGTAGCCCTCAGTCGGCCTGAATACCAGAGACTTAGTATTGCTGCATCAGATGCTGTCACTCCAGGACTGACGACAGGTATATAAAAACAAGCAGCCGATGCCATTACTTCAGTTTTTCTTGCCGCAAATGTCAGGAGCCCCCAAACAGACAGCTAAGTTATGGTGGGGAAAACACCACCAGTAAAAAGTAAATACTAATACCCCTGAATGGGAAGAGTAACAGCCATAGAGAGGAGAGCGAGAGACAGAGAAAAAACAGGGAGGCCGGAGGGAGGGAAACTAGGACTGCAACAGTGAATACACTCAAACATCTACATTTATGGTAAGTGTACACAACTGTACTATGTTCTTCGTGTTTCACTGTTACAGTCATCACACTTGGGTGGATTTCTAAAGCTAAAGAAGGGTGGAGGCAGTCAAGAAGAGCTAGGTCTGGCTAGTATGCCTTGCAGCACTGCTGTTGCAAAACCTGCCCTGGATTTGGAAAAGATAGGCAGGTGGTAATGCTTGGTGAAGTTGTGTACTGAACTCCAGGTAGCAGCTTCCAGGATGTCCCTGGTAGGGACTCCCCTGAGAAATGCTGTAGAGGTAGATGTTGCCCTAGTGGAATTTGTTCTGACCTCCTGAGGGGTTGGTTTCCCATGGTGCTTGTAGCAGAAATGGATGCAGTGTGTTATCCATTTGGAAAGTGTTTGTTTTGAAATGGCCTTGCCCTCTGCCCCTGTTGCAAAACTGACTAGTAACTGGTCAGATATTCTAAAGGGCTTAGTCCTATCAAGGTAAAATCTGAGCTGTCTGTGCACATCCAAGGAGTGCAGGATCCTTTCCCCTTTATTTTGAGGATTAGGGTAGAAAGTTGGCAAATGGATGGATTGAATGAGAGCCACACTGGACACCACTTTAGGCATGAAAGAAGGGTTAGTCCTGAGGGAAACCCTGTTAGCATGGAAAATAATGAAGGGTTAGACAGCCATAAGTGCTTGTAGCTCAGACACACTTCCAGCTGAAGTGATGGTCAGAAGCAAGGCTATTTCCCAAGAGAGGAATTTTAAGTCTGCTGATGCAGCAGGTTCAAAGGGGGGGGGGGGTGAGCTTTTCCAGTACAAAGTTAAGGTCCCAAGCAGGGGTGGGTGCTCTCCTTGGTGACCTTAAATTGTCTGCCCCTCTCAGGAAAGTACAGTTTTGTACCTACCATAAATGTAGATGTCCGAGAGACATGCAACTGCAGTCATAACATGTGGGTTGTCCTGCCACAGGCAGCCCTCGATCGGCCGGATTCCAAAGTCTGGGTCCGACGTCGGCTGATGTCGCATTTCTCTCCGACGTCAGAGCGGCTGGAGTATATAAGCATCAGCCGACGCCATTTTCTTCAGTGTTTCTTGCCCCAGATGCCAGGTGCCCTCCAAGGAAGGCTGTAATCAAATTGGAAGACAAAAACAGGATTCCAAACAAATACATGAGCAATAAAACAAATACACCATAACAGATATCCCCAGCTAAGAGAGAGAGGGATAGGAGTGGACCCTAAGCATAGAGGGGTATGGAGGGAGGAAACCGACTGCAGTTGCATGTCTCGGACATCTACATTTATGGTAGGTACAAAACTGTACTATGTCCTTCAAGAATGCAACTGCAGTCATAACATGTGGGTAGAATACCATAGCTTAGCTGGGGGAGGAGGTATGCTCTAGGAAAGAGATGGTGTGGCAATCAAACCCTGCAGGACTGCCGAAGCAAAGCCTGCTCTGGATCTGGAGTATAGGGGGAGATTGTAGTGTTTTGAGAATGTATGCACGGAGCTCCATGTAGCAGCTTCTAGAATGTCCTTTGTAGGCACCCCTCTTAAAAATGCTGTAGAGGTGGCTGTAGCTCTGGTGGAATGTGGTCTGACATAGGCTGGAACAGTCTTTCCATGATAGGAATAACAGAATCTGATGCAATGTCCAATCCATTTAGAAATAGTCTGTTTTGAAATTGCTTTTCCTTGGACTGCAGGGGCGTAAGCTACAAAAAGCTGTTCAGACTTCCTACTGGCCTTGGTTCTGTCCAGGTAGTATCGAAGTTGTCTATGAATGTCCAAGGTATGTAAAGTCCTTTCCCCCTTATTCTCAGGATTGGGGAAGAAGGCAGGCAGATGGATGGCTTGATTTAGAGAAACCCTAGATACCACCTTTGGCATAAAGGTAGGGTTGGTCCTTAATGAAACCCTGTCTCTGTGGAAAATAATAAAGGGTGGTATTGCCATTAGGGCCTGTAGTTCCGAAACCCTTCTTGCTGAGGTAATTGCCAACAGGAAGGCTGTTTTCTATGAGAGAAATTGCAAGTCAACTGAAGCTGCTGGCTCAAAAGGAGGTAGAGTCAGTTTTTCTAAGACAAAATTGAGGTTCCAGGCTGGCACTGGGGCCTTTCTTGGTGGCTTAATGTTCTTGATTCCCCTGAGGAATTGCCTTAGTAGGGGGTGAGAAAAAACAGGAGGATCAGTGTTGTATCTGGCTGAAATAGCAGATGCATGTATTTTTATTGACGAATATGAGAGGCCACTCTGTAACATATCTGCCAAATATTCCAAGATAAGTGGGATGTTCAGCAATGATGCATCATGCCCTTTGCTGGCTTTTCCACTTTGCTAAGTAGACCTTTCTGGTGGATGGTCTTCGAGCCTCTGTTAGTATCCGCTGAACTTCCTTGGAGAGAGGTAAGTTGAATGTATTTATGGGATCTCCCAGGCTGTTAGCTGCAGAGTTTGAAGGTTTGGATGCAGTGTTTCGAAATTGTGCTGAGTCAAAAGTAGAGGCCACTGAGGGAGGGCTCACCTCCTGTTGTGGCATATGCTCCGTAGTAGTGGGTACCAGTGTTGTCTTGGCCAATCCGGAGCTATTATGATTCCCTTGGGCTTCTCTGCTTTGATCTTTAGTAATACTGAGGTCATCAGTGGCAGAGGTGGGAATGCATAGATTGCTAGGGAGTTCCAGTTGAATGAAAGAGCATCTATTTTCCAAGCCTTTGGATGGTATGTCCTTGTGCAAAATTTTGGTAGTAGATGATTGAGGTGAGAGGCAAATAGGTCCACTTCTGGCTTGCCCCATGTCGAAGTGAGTTGTCTGAAAGCCTTCGGATGCAACCTCCACTCGTGTGGATCTGTGAAATTCCTGCTTAGGCTGTCCGCCAACACATTGTCTTTTCCTGGAACAAACTGTGATTGCAACTGGATGTTTAGACTCAGTGATTTCTCCCAAAGCTGCAATGTCAGTCTGCAAAGGGGATAAACCACATCACAGTGGTGTTGTCTGTCCGTATCATTAAGTGACCTTGCTGGAGTTGGTTTTGAAAAGCCTCGATAGCATGCATTACTGCCAGCATTTCCTTTTGATTTATATGCAGATGTGTTTCCTTTGGAGACCATTGTCCTTGTATACATCTGCCTTCCATGTGCGCCCCCCATCCGAGGTCTGAGGCGTCTGTAGTAATGGTCTGTGTTATCTGTGGTTTTTTGAATGACAAACCTGTGCTTTCCTGGCTCACCGAAGCCCACCATAGGAATTCCTTTTGTAAGCATGGAATGAGTGGTATGATTGTCTCCAAGTTGTTGCTGTGCTGAGACCAAACGCTTTTTAGGTACCATTGAAGCTTTCTCATGTGTAGTTTTGCTAATGGAACCAGTAGGATGCAGGATGCCATGTAACCCAGGGCCTGTAGGACTCTCCTTGCAGTCATCTGGGTGAGCTTTGCTAAACCTTTGAAGTATTGAGTTAACTTCTCTTGCCTGTCTTCTGTCAGGTAAGCCATTTGAGAGGCTGTGTCTAGTTTGGCTCCTAAGAAGATTATTTGCTGGGATGGCTGCAGTCTTGACTTTTGGAAGTTGACTGTGTATCCCAGAGCTTGAAGTAATCGTATGACATATTCCAGATTTTTTGTCAACATCAATTTGTCGTCCGCTTGTATGAGGCAGTCGTCCAGGTACGGGTAAATTTGTATACCCTGGAGCCTGCAATGAGCAATTACTGAAGCCAGGCATTTTGTAAACACTCTGGGCGCAGTAGATAAGCCAAATGGCAATGCTGAGAATTGATAATGCTCTGGCCCTGCAAGAAATCTGAGGTATCTTCTGCAACTGTGTCTGATAGGGACATGCAGGTATGCCTCCTTGAGGTCCAGAGTAATCAGCCACGACTCCTTGCCCAGCATGGGAAGAAGTTGCTGTAGAGTCAGCATTTTGAACTTTGGTACTATGAGAAAGGTGTTTAATGCGGACAAGTCCAGTATTGGTCTCCATTGAGTTTCTTTTCTTGGAACAAGGAACAGTCTTGAGTAAAATCCCTGTTCTTGTTCTTGTTGTGGAACTCTTTCTATTGCTTTCATTTGAGTTAGCAAAGTGATTTGCTTGATAGCCTCTGCCCTTTGATGTTGTGGTAGCTTTGGCATGCCTTGTTTTCTTGGTAAGGTATGAAAATGAAACCTGTACCCTCGGTCTATAATGTCCAAAATCCATTTGTCCTTTGTCAGTCTGTGCCAGTTTTCTGCAAACAGAGATAATTTCCCGCCCAAGGGAGCTTCCAGTTGTTCCCTGGTAGGTGGTAGTAGAGGAAAGTCATTGAGATTGTGGTTGTTGGGCAGGAGAAACCCCCGCGTCACCTCTTTGGTTTCCTGGCTGCCACTGACGTCCCCTGTAAGGGCCTCTGTATTGGCCTCTTCCTCGGCCACGTCTGTTCTTACCCCTTTGAAACTTTTCTGGATTAGGAAAGGACCAGTTTTTTGAAGGCCAATTCCTACTGAATCTGGGGGGTTGAACCTGGAGGAAATCCTTTACAGTTTGAACTGATTTTGCTTTTTCTTCGATGGTCTTTAGTACATCCTTAGCATTTGCACCAAAAAGCTTGTTCTTTTCCAAAGGTGCATCCAGAAGCTTTGCTTTTACATGATCTGGTAGAGGTTGATCTTTTAACCAAGCATGTCTTCGCATCACTGCCCCTGTCATAGCTGCCCTACATGAAGCTTCCAGTGCATCATATCCACACTGCAGGAAGTGATTGCTTACTTGCTGAGTGTTATGTACAGCTTCCTGCAAAGTCTTCCTGTCTAAAGGATCAGGAGAAGCTAGTGTTTTTTGTAAATCTTCTAAAAGATAATCCTGATATTGGAACATATGAAAAAGGCAATTTAAAGCTCTCATAGATAAGGTAGTGGAAGTGTAAACCTTTTTACCCCATCTCTCTAATGACCTTGCTTCCCTGTTGGAGGGTAAAGGATTTTTTGAGGTGGAAGCTGAAACTCCTTTAGGCCCCTGTGAGATGGTTTCCAAATCAACAGCGTGGGCCCTGAATAAATGGGAATGAGTTTCAGGGACCATGTAATACCTGTCTGGCTTGGCTGGTGCAGGAGGGAGAGTATCAGGGGTAGCACTAGAATCAGAATACAAATCATCCAGAACATCAAGTACAGGAGGAATAGCTAAGGGCCTGTGCTGAGGCTTCTTAAGGAAAGTCCTAAGGCGTTTCCTGGAATCAGAATATTCCTGGCCCTGCCACTTGAAATGTTCCCTCATGGTGTGCAGAACTTCCCCAAAGGAAATATCCTCAGGTGGGAGGCCAAGGTATGGAATCTTCTGCATCTGAGTCCTCATAGGTCTGGAAGAGCTCTTCCTGGCTATCAGAGTGGACAGAGCCCTCAGAGTCTTCATCTGAAGGAGTAGGGTCAGAGGGTTCAACCGGGCCTTTATCAGGAGGAGGCTGGGATGCTCTCTCTGGATGGGTCTGAACCTCTAATCATGGAAATTAAATCAGCAGCCATGGACATAATTTGTGTCTCTGGAGTCGGCTGAGGTAAGGATCTAGAAGTAATATGCTTTGTTTTGCTGGCTGCCTTAGCCCTAGTGTAGGCCTTAATAGACATGGCCATAGGAGGCCTGGCAGCTCCACGTGCGGGAGTGACCTTGTCTACAGCAATGGTCTTGGGCATTTCCTCGGTTTCGGTATCCGGAGGAAAATCTATAACTGGCCTCGGAGTAATGTCTGGAATCGGAGTCGTCGGTAATGCGGTGTCTTCGGTTCGGAGCGGTGGAGAGACCGTCTCAGAGGGAACCGGAGCACTCGCGCTAGGTTTTGGCGTGGAGTCGGTAGTAGACGCGGGCCGAGGATGTCGGTCCCAGTCTTTTCGCTTTTTGGGAGTTTACGATGTCGGAAGATCCGACGGCATGGTATAAGTAAATTTATCGCCGAAAAAGTCTTCAGCGAACTCCGCCCGGCGCCTGAGAGTGCGCTTGTTGTAGCGAGCACAGGCTACACAGGCCGAGACGTCGTGGTCTGGGCCCAGGCAAGGGAGGCAGTAAGAGTGGAAATCCTTATGAGGTATTTGTTTACCACAAAAAAGACAATTGTTAACTTTTTCAGTAATTTCTGACATCGGCTGAGGCAAGAAAAGGTCCCCAACGGGGTACTTAGCTTTTTTGATGACTTCGGAATCGTAGAATACAGGAGCTGACCGACTGGCACTTGCGAACTGCTTCTGCTTCGGGCACCGCGTGGCAAGAAAGACTGAAGAAAATGGCGTCGGCTGATGCTTATATACTCCAGCCGCTCTGACGTCGGAGAGAAATGCGACATCAGCCGACGTCGGACCCAGACTTTGGAATCCGGCCGACCGAGGGCTGCCTGAGGCAGGACAACCAACATGTTATGACTGCAGTTGCATTCTTGAAGGACATCTGTTTGATAACAGGATGCGAGAAGAGAGGTGGCTCAGTGTTGTAATGAGCCGAAATGGCTGAGGCATGTATCTTAATAGAGGAGAAAGACAGGCCTTTGTGGAGTAGATCTGCTAAGTAATCCAGGATTAGAGGCAGGGAGGGCAGAGTTGTGTCCTCTCCTTTAGATAGAATCGGGGAGCAGAACCTTTTCCACTTCTCAGCATAGGATTTTCTTGCGCTGGGTCTTCTGGCTTCAAGAATGACATCCAGCACCTGCTTGCTTAGGGTTGCTGGGGAAGGATTCAAGGAATAAGCCAGGCTGCAAGATTTAGGGTTTGCAGTTGTGAATGCAAAATCTGTCCCTCCTGCTGAGAGAACAGGGTTGGGTTCTGGTGTAGGTGCCAGGGTGGCACCGGTGACAGTCTGCACAGGAGTGGGTACCAGTGCTGCCGTGGCCGGTCCAGGGCAATCAGAATTGTCCTTGGTCTGTCCTGTCTTATCTTGAGTAATACTCTTGAGAGAAGGGGCAGAAGGGGAAAGGCATAGCTTGAGAGATTTACCCACTGAAAAGATAGGGCATCCACTTTCCAGGCCTTGCTGTGAGGACTCCTGGTGCAGAATTTGCTGAGCTGGTGGTTGTAGGGGGAGGCAAAGAGATCCACCTCTGGGGTTCCCCATTTCTGAATCAGAAGGTTGAAGGTGCTGGGCTCCAATTGCCACTCGTGTGGGCCTAGGAGATTTCTGCTTAAGTCGTATGCCAGTGAGTTTTGTTTGCTTGGCAGGAATTGAGCTTGCAGAGGAACTTGCATGTTCAAGGCCATGTGCCACAGGGCCATGGCTAACCTGCAGACTGGGTAAGAGTGGGATCCGCCCTGCTTGTTGATGTACCATTTATTAGCAGTTGTCCTGGAAAGGGTAGGGATCTGAAAGCTGTCAGGGCATTCTGCACACCTAGCATCTCTTTTTGGTTGATGTGCAGATGAATTTGACTTGGGCTCCCGTGGCCTGAATGCATTTGCCGTCCATGTGTGCTCCCCAGGCATAGTCTGATGCATCTGTGGTTAGGGTCTGGGTGGCATGGGGTTGAGAAAAGGGCAGTCCCTTGTTGTGGTTGCATGCTTCTGCCCACCAAAGGAACTCTATCCTTAGACAGGGTATGATAGGAACGACTGTTTCCAGGTCCTGAGAATGTTGGCACCAAAGACTTTTTAAGTACCATTGAAGTTTCCTCATATACAGTCTTGCATATGGAATTAGCAGTATACATGAGGCCATGAACCCTAGGGCCTGCAGTATTTTTCTTGCGGATAGCTGGGTTCTGGTGGCCATCTGTTTGAAGTAGGGCATCAGATAGACTTGTTTTTCTGAAGTGAGGAATGCCATCTGGGATGTTGTGTCCAAGCTTGCTCCCAGGAATACAATCTTTTGACTGGGTACCAGTTTTGATTTATTTTCGTTGATGGTGTACCCCAAGGATGTGAGAAGGTGTTTCACAAATCTCAGGTGCTGCAACAGCAATTCCTGACTGTCCGCCTGAATTAGGCAGTCATCCAAATATGGGAAAATTTGGATATTTCTCTGCCTGCATTCTGCAATGGCTAGAGATGGGCATTTTCTGAAAACTCTGGGCGCAGTAGATAAGACAAAGGGGAAATGCAGAGAACTGATAATGCATAGATCCTGCCCTGAAACGTAGTTACTTCCTGCATGACTCCCTTATGGGGATGTGCAGACAGACTTCTTTTAAGTCTAGGGTTACTAACCAGGTATCCTTGGCTAGCATAGGAAGAAGCTGTTGCAGGGTAAGCATTTTGAATTTTAGTATCACCAGAAAGGTGTTGAGAATTGAAAGATCCAGGATGGGCACCAAGAGCCCTCCTTCCTGCGTACCAGGAAGAGTCCGGAGTAGAATCCTTGACCTCTTTGTTCTACTGGAACCAGCTGAATAGCTCTAATATTGAACAGGCTACCTGGCTTTGAGCCTCTGCCCACTGGTTTGGAGGAAGGTCTGGAAACCCACTTGGGGTTGGCAGTGAATGGAAATAAAATTTGTACCCCTGGGAAACAATGTTGAGGACCCACCGGTCCTGTGTGATGGACATCCAATTTTTTGCATAAAGGGCAAGTTTTACTCTTAGGGGTACAAGCAATTGGGCAGGGCTGGGGAGTGGAGTAAAGAAGACATTGTGAGTTTTTTTTTCTGTAAGGGACCACTCCCTGCTTTAGGGGTGGGGGCACTCCATTGCTTAGATCTCTGCATACCCTGAGATTGTAGTCTGGGTGGTCTGTTTCCCCTGGGTCTGGTTTGAGAAGGCCTGGAGGGGGCTGGAAAGGACCAGTGTTTGGAAGGGCAATGCCTACTGAATCTAGGGAGGTTGCACTTGTAAGAATTCCTTAACAGTCAGATTGACTTAGCTTTTTCGTCCATCTTTTTAAGAACCTCTTCTGCTTTGGTGCCAAACAAACTGTCCTTGTTTAAAGGAGCGTCTAGTAACTTTGATTTGACATGGTCTGGCAAGGTCTGCTCCTTAAGCCAAGCATGTCTTCTCAGTACAAATCCAGTGACTGCTGCCCAGCAAGATGCTTCTATGGCGTCAAAGACACACTGTAAAGTATGCTTACTGACTTGGCTTGCAGAGTGCATAAGCTCCTGCAATTCTTTATTTTCTGCACAGTCTGCCACTTTTTGTTTAATAAGTTCCATAATATGCTGCTGGCATTTCATTCAGCATGTGACTGAAAATTCAATGTCCTAATAGTAAGAGTTGCAGAGCTATATACTTTATTACCCCATCTGTCTAAAGCTCTGGAATCCCTGTCTGAAGGGGTGGGGGTCTTGGCTGTAGTAGCCTTGATACCTTTAGGCCCGTGGGAAATTATCTCTGGGTCAACAGTATGATTCTTGAAAAGAAATTTGTGAATGCCAGGTACTCTGTAGTACCTGTCTGGTTTCCTACGGGCAGGAGGTAAAGTGTCAGGAGTAAGACTGGATTCTATAAAAACATCGTAACATCCAGGACAGGGGGTACTGCTAAAGGCCTGTGCTGAGGCAACTCTAGGAATTCTCCGAGTCTCTTTTTGGACTGAAGATAGTCTTGGCATTCCCAGTGGAAATGCTCTTTTAGGTTTCACCAAAAGAAAAATCCTCTGGAGGGGAGGCAGAGGGAATGGATTCCTCTGCATCTGAAATCTCATAAGCAGATAAGGGCATGTCTTCATAATCAGAAATCTCAGAGTCATCGGACTCCTGGTCTGTAGAAGCTGTAGGGGACTTGTCTCTTTCTCTTAGCAAGGAAAGGATGACTTCCCCTAATCAGCATAATAAGGTCTTGTGCCATTCTAAGCATTTGTTTTTGTGGCATGGGAGCAGGTGTACGTGCTTTGGTCGTCGGTTTACTAGGCGTAGTGTGTACTCTGGGCCTAAGAAACTCTGTTTTGGTTAAAAAAGAAGTTGTCGGTTTGAGTCAAACATCGGTTGAGCGAAGAACTGCCTCAGAAGCCGGTGCCTGCACAGCGGCTCTGGACCCATTCAAGATAGAGACATCAGCAGGTTCCATAGTCAAAGAGAATGGGTCTCAGTAGAGGCCAGTGAATTAATTGAAGCGGGCATCAGGGGCTGCGAAAGCGCCTCACTGAGTACCGGCAGACTGGTGACTAGCTTAACGAAAGCATCGTTGGCAGCTTTGGACCTATGCGGTCTGTCTTTATCCTTATGTTTTTTCAGAATATTGGTAGTCAGATGGCTTACTGAAGCCATTTCAGAATACGGAGATTGAGAGCGAAAGAATTTAGCGAAAAAGACAGCCTGATGACGAATGGTTTGGGCATTAAACAAGGCACAAAACTGACAGCGAGGTACGTCGTGGTCTGGGCCTAAACAGGTGACGCAGTAAGAATGAGAATCTCTGTGAGGTATTTGCTTTCCACAGGCAAGACAATTGTTAACTTTTTCTGACATCGGTTAGAGCAAGAAAAAAGGATCCCCAACGGGGTACTTAGCTTTAGAAGACTTCAGGAATATTCAATTCGTAAATGAATATTCAGGTAGTGACCGACCTGCACTTGCAAACTGCTTCTGCTTCGGGCTCCTCGGCAAGAAAGACTGATGTAATGGCGTCGGCTGCCTGTTTTTATACCCCTGACGACCTGACGTCAGTCCTGGAGCGACAGCATCCAACGCAGAAATACTAAGTCTCTGGTATTCGGGCTGACTGAGGGCTACCTGCAGGCAGATAACCCAAGTGTGATGACTGCAACAGTGAAACACGAAGAACATCAAATATTGCAAGAAGTGTTAATATGGTCAACGACCAAACAATATACACACAGGGCGTGAGCGTCAGAGTTGGGCATTTTACGCCCGCACTTATCACATTGCTTAAAGCCTGATTTCCCTTTATCAGCCATAACAACAAAACTGTAACAAAGAGCTTCTAGAAAAACAGCAAAGGTTATCTTAAAAACCCGACAGAGTAAGTGAAGCACAGAACTACAAACACAGCCCTGTAAACAAACTGAACACCACCAAGAATGAATAATAAATGTATATTAGATTTTTTTTTTTTTTTTTTGAAGGGAGACAGAGACAGAAGTACCAATGATGGTACTAAGAAATACCAATGAGGTAAAAGAAAGGCCTGCCAAGGTAGGGGAGAGGGGAAGTACCAGCAATGGTACAGAGAGAACTACCAAAGGTAGAGGGTAAGACTGAAGGTTTTAGATTTAAAGTTCAAAAAACTAATAAGAAAACCTTGAAATTGACTAGAAGGAAAGGTTATATTTGTTTAATAACAAAAAATTTCACTTAGCTTGAGAGAGAAGGCTTGGCACGTCTGACTAGGAATGCGGCAAACGAGATCTGAAGAGACTAGGTGAGGGGCATTATGGGTAGGACTTAGCTGAGAGTTTTTGGCTGGCATGAGCTTGGTACCAGCTGTGTCGGTTCTGGGGACGGAACTGAAGTCCTATTAGTAATGAATGAATGAAGATTTACAACATCAGATGGATAGTTCTGCTCAATTTGTCCACGATCACACTGGAGTACCCTGGAATGTGCACTGTTACTAGAAAGCGGTCGGACGATATTGCCCGTTGCCAAACTCTGAGCTCTTCTTGACAAAGAGGGTAAGAGCTGGTTCTCCCTGGCTTGTTGATGTGCCAGACTACTGACATATTGTCTGTCTGAATCGCAACTGCTCCCAAGGGTAGGGCTTCTTGAAATGTCTGCAATGCTAAAAGCACTGCCCTCATCTCTAGAACACTGATATACAAATTAGCTTCCAGCTGGGACCAAGCGCCTTGGACTACCTTTCCCAGATAATGCACCCATCCTATCTGGGACATGTCCATGGTCACTATGGCTTGGGGTTGAGGAAGGACAAAGGAACAGCCTGACAAGATTTCATTGGAGTGAAGCCACAGACTGAGGTCTTCCTTGCAATGCTTGGTGATCATAACCAGATGGGACATTGGCTAATTCAGAAAAGACCACTGAGAAGCCAGGAGCCATTGAAGAAGTCTCATGTGGTATCTCGCCAGAGGAACTAGAGTGATGGAGGCTGCCACTGACCCTAGAGTTTGCAGAAGGAGCCTCACTGTTACTTTCTTGCTGTGAATGATCCAGCTGACTTGTGATCTTATCCTTTGTAGTCTTTCTAAGGGGAGCGATGCAATTCTGGTGATTGTATTGAGTATGGCTCCAGTGAATTCTAATGGTGAAGATGGTTCTAAATGGGATTTTTCATAGTTTACAGTGATTCCTAAGTTGAAACAAAGGAGAAGAGTACAATCTCATGCCTTTAAGAGTTGATGCCTGGTGGGAGTGGTAAACAGTCAATTGTCTAGATATGGAAACACTCAGGATCCTAGCAGTCTGAGGTGAGCTGCTACTACTGCCATGCATTTGATGAACACCCAGGGGACTGTGATGAGACCAAAGGCCAGTGCCCTGAACTAACAGTGACTGGCTCCCAGCTGGAAGCGCAGAAACCTTCTGGATTGCTTGTCCATTTTTATATGGTAATATGCATCCTGAAGATCTACTGAGCACATCCATTTGTCTTTTTACAGGAACAGAAGCAAACTGAACTGAGACCATCTGGAATTTGGTTTGCTGAACTGATTTGTTCAACTGACTGAGATCCAAAATTGGTCTCCAGTCCCCTGCTTTCTTTGGCTCCAGAAATAATCTTGAGGAAATCCTGGATCCTCTCTGGTCTGGTGGGACTGCTTGGATGACTTTTTTGTCGAGCAGTTTTTGAATTTCTAAGAATGATGCATCCCTGTGACTGGGTGGAATGTCCGGGGTTCTTCTTAGCCTTTTTGGGTCTCTTATAGGTTCATAGGTTGGTACTAGGCTATCGGCCCTAGGGCCTACACAAGCCTAGCCATTAACAATTCCCTGGCTATTTCTTCCCACAGTTTTTACTTCCCTTCTATCCCCTTCTTAAAAAGGGGACAGATCACACACATGCAAGATAAATGATATAACAAAGGAATGAGTAGAAGAAATGGAAAGTAATTTAAGGGGAAAAAAATTAAGGTCAAACTTACAGTTCTACAAAGTTACTGCGGCTGCTCAAAAGCTCAGAGGAAAGAACATGTCTGGCACTATGAAGTGGCAAATGAGAGCAGAGGTTTTTAGTTCCCTTGGTTCTGCAAATAGGTCAGGTTTGCTTTTCCCTGCCATACAAAAAGTTGTAGATGATACTAAAGAGTTGAAGGAATTTATTTGGGAAGAGCTGAGGGAATGAGTAAAGTGTGATGATTTGATGCTTTCTATAGAAAAGGGTGGTTTAGGTCTAGATACCTTAAAGCTACACAACTGAGACTTTCACATTTTGCACAAGTAGATGGTTACAGATCAAAGTGGAAAAAGATGATGGTGGAGTAAGGTGGATGTACGAGGGATGCAGAGAGATTAGGGTTTTGTAAGCAAGCCCTTAAGGAGCAGAAAGAGAAATAACTACATATATACAAAGTGGTAGACATTACAAACACCAGAACAGTGAAGGGGTGGAGAAATCAGATTTTACTAATATGAATAAATACAACTAAGGGTACTGGAAACAGGCATGAAATGGCTGGAAGTAACTGGAGGGGAAATCTTTTAAAGTAGCCATGCTGCTGGCAGCACATAAGTTGGAAGAGAAAAGTAAAGTGGGAAGAAGACAAGCAAGCATCTGAACTATGGGTCAAAGAATGCCTTCCATATGAGAGGCTGTTGGTAGAATACAGACAGAGAGGGAGGTAGCAAGTGAAAGATGAGTTCCAATAGGGTTTTAGTGGAACAGAAGATGCTATTAAAGAAGGTGATAATAAGGTATATAAAATATAGCACAATAACTATAAAAAGAATCAAAGGAGATTAAAAAAAAAGACTGGGGGGGAGATTAGAAAAACAAATTACAAGAGTAATAGGAGGAAATTTGTAGGGCCCTTGCATATAAAACAACAGAAGATTTAGGATATTTGCATGGAAATGTTTATAGGTTTACACGGGTAGCTCTACGCTACAAGTGGGATTTCAGAGGATTTTCCCTGAAGTACAGAGCACAAGCTTTAATTTCTCTAGAAACTGTCTAAAATTTCAATAAATATTAAATGACTGTCATATTACTTGTATCGATTCTTAACCAATGTTTTTATATTACTGCTAATTTATTATAATTATTTAAACTGTTGATGTTTTTGCTTTATTTTTGAAGATTATAAAATTATTGTTCTTAAAACATTTTGTAAAAATTTGGAGCTTTTCTCTGTGGGCCTCGGCTGGAAATGGGCTTCTAGCCAGTTGGATTTTCCCGGTAATTAAATGTCACTATATAAATACATATAAAGGGAATGAATGAGGGAATTAGGAAAATATTTTCTGCAAATGTGTCTCATTGACTGAGTTTAAGGACTCCCTACAGAATGTTTTGACACAGTTGTTACAGGACTATATTTTATTAAATAAGGTGATGACGGTATTCAGTTGGTGGCCAGGTTTAGTAATGTTAAGGAACAGTAAGACCTTATTAAGTTTAATATTACTTGCAGGAAAAAAATACTACATAATAGTGGAAATCAAAGATTACATGGAAATTAATATTTTAAATAAAAAAGACCTACAGATTGGATCACTAGAACAAGGAAAAAGTCACTTTGTAAAAGTAAATTGTGCATTTTGGAACAATGTATACAAAATAATGCACAAATAAATTGCTAAAATAAGTAGTCTGGTAGGAACTAAAAAATATGAGAGGATATGCTAATGCACAAGAACAAAAAAACAGAACTATGATGTGTATAATACACATATACAACAATGGAACATGTTATTGTGATCTTTTTTCATTGTTATTAATATTTTAAAGTTTGTGTAATAAATTAACCATGTGGTGAATAAACTGTTAAAATGAGTGGTAGAGTCTTGTAAAAGCATGTGTGAAGATGACAGAATGCAGCCAATCCATGTGTGGAAATAAGGTACACAGGGAAAGCTGGTGGTGAAATTCAGAAGCACAAGAGGCTACCCAGAGAAACAATGAGAGCAGAAGGAAGAGGGAAACAGAAAAGATGGCTTAATCTAAGAAGGAATACTGGTAGTCCAACAAAGAGGCTGAGAAAGAAGTCACAAAGAGGCAAAGAACAAGGGGTCTGCCTTGACAAATTATACAAATAAGCTCCATCAGTCTGCAAGGTAACAGGAGAAAGACAAAAAAGGCATTTGGCAGACACCATTGGTAGAGGATGCCAGCAACAATCTGTTGACCAGTCTAGGGGACATCACAGTTAGTCGGATGGAGTACTTCAAGAAATTTCTGAATGAAGAAAACCTCACAGAAGCTATACTACCACATGCAAAGCATATGATGAAAATGGCAGGAGGATCCACTCTAGAAGAAGTGAATCACAATAAGGAAATGAAATTGGTGGAAAGTAACATGCTCACATAAAGTCACAGCAGACATAATCAAGATGCTGGATGAGTTAGGGATGAAATGGCTGCTGACAGTACTCACCACAATATGGAGAAAGAGGCATATCCCAGAAGACTGGAAAATAAACATTTTAGTACAAGTGTACAAGAACAAAGGGATATTCACAACTGTAGACTGTGTGACTGAGAAATGAATATGCTCAATAGTGAAAAGCAAAGATGGGAGATGATCACTTCAGATTCAGATCAAGATGCAGTACAACTAACATGATTGCCTAAAGACAGATAGTGGCGAAGAAGCTATAAATGCGGAGAGTCCAACCTGACATTCCTAGACAAGGAGAAAGACTATTACAAGGTCGCAAAAAAGGCACAATTGTTAAATTCCCAGAAATATCGGTAAGATTAGTGCAGGCTATTTAGTAGACCTCCATATTAAAGGTATGAAGTGTTTCGACTTGCAGAGATTCCCAGTAGTTGTGGATGTACAATCAGGGTTCAGCTCTGAACCCATTCCTGTTCATACTAGCGATGAACCACATCAGTAAACAGTTCAGAGAGGATGCACCAATAAAGCTGCTGTATGCAGATGATGCAACACTACAAGCAGACAATGAACAGGAACTTCAGTGAATAAGCGACTAGAATGCAAAACTGAAAGCACATGGAATGAAACTCAGTAGAAAAAATGGTGGCCATGATACCAAAAGGATGAAAGTAAAATAAGCTGAAAATTCAGACACAAGGGAAAGTAGTGGAACAGGTTAAAAGCTTCAAGTGACTGGGTGTGGTTAAGAGATTGGAAATCTGAATGAGGAGTTCCAGTGGAGAAACAGAATATAGCTAACCTGAACAAAGTCTCAGGGGAAACTGAGTGACAGAAGAATGCAAAATGCTGGATGGAAAGTAAGGTGTATAAAACAGTGGTGTGACCAGTGCTTCTGTATAGCACAGGAATCTAGACAGTGAAAGCTGAGGAAGTTATTTTGTCAAGCTGGTGCCAAGTTGGCTGCCGGTGTTATGACTTTGGCTGGTATTTAACATTATTAATACCTGTTCTGTTTCTGCCCCATATGAGTACTGCACTTGATTTAAACTTGATTAATTTTATCTGCTGCATTTTATGCAATCAGTGCTGTTTAAGAGGTACTTCAAGGCATTTGGAGATGTGGAGAGATTTCACTGTGCCTCAGCCTTATCCTCTGTTGTTCTTCACCTTTGTCCAATTTGTTATTCGGCCACTTGTTTACTTGACTTGGTTTTGAGGAATTGTGATCCTTTGGAGCCACCATCATTGAGGGTCATTGCTTTGAAATTGCTGCTACCTTTACTGTTCTGTGATTGTTTTTATCACCTTCAACTGACAACACTGGTGTCATCCATTTGATATACTGGATCTCTGTCCTGAAATGGATCTGGTTTGCCTGTGACTAAAGGAATGGATCAAAGTAGTTGTGTAATTTGTAACTCTTTATCAATAAAGTTATTTCGTGACTTGATAATACCTTGGTCCCAAAGGCTTAGTTTGCCTTCGTAGCCAGCTAACTAATAAGTTGACTTCATGCACTGCACTTTTGTTATTATTTGATTTTTAAAGACTAGATGATCTGCCCATGCAACATTTTTCTTTGATGCATATGTTGTGCATATGTAGTAATCATCCCTCAGACTACTACAGCTTCATTTGCCTGTATTCTTCTGGAAAGACAGGCTAACACCTTTCTTGGACTACAAACATTGCATTAGTCTGAACAGTGTATGAAACAACTGCCTTTTGGACTGCTGATGTTTTACTTACCCTTATTTAATTTAAGTACTTCTGCTACAAGATTATGTGAACAATTGTTATTCACTCTGTGCTTATTTTCATTATTTGATGCCAATTTACTAGACTGAAACAGAGGAGTTTTTGTTAGATGGTGCATGTTAAGTACCTTTCATATTCTAGGGGGTTTTCACCTTCTTTTATTCTACATATTTGTAAAAATACTATGACTATCCTTTACTGCTGTTCACAACTACTGACTTTTCACCCATTTCTCAAACTTGAAATATCTCTACCTGTTGTTTCAGTTTGCACTGAGCTTGATTTAATCAAAAGACACAGCTATTCCATCATTTCCACCAGTCTATGTGACCTAACAACTCTGGTGACTATGTTATCCTTGTTCTCATCAGAAAATGTAACTCTAAACCTAGACCATTTGTAGACAGGCCTTGCACTTTAAAAATCATTCCTTTACAAAAGGTTGATTCCCTTGCCTCTACTGCATCCTCATTCAGGGGTTACACGTTATTATTTAATCAGTTTGCAACACAACTAGTATTCTGTATGATTTAGTGCATTCCAATGACTAAGTTTTCATTTCTGAAACTTGGCTAGAAGGCAGCAGTGGTCCTGTCTTTTCTACATTAATTCCCTCTGGTTATTCTGCTTTTCACCATACCAGGAATGACCAAGTCAGCACGTGTGGCTGTTATTCATTGCACAGCTACCCCATTCAATAGCATTAAGAATGGGTCAACCAATACATTTGAATTTGCACGTGGGATGGGTCCTTCATCTGGTTGCACCATCATCATCATCATCTCACCCCAAAGTAACAGTCAATTTCTACACGTGTTCATGGACTTTTCTCATTCACATGGTAAACCGCCCACTCTACTTAAGCACTGGTAATTTTTATATCAGACTGGACGATGTTTCAATAGCTTTTGTCCAAGAATTTCTCTGTATCTTAAATGGTGTTGGCTTCAAACAATAAATCAAGTCTCCTGTACACTTGCATGGTCACACTTTGGATCTTATTTTTCAACTCAGTGTCTCTCTTACCAATTTAGTCAGCAATCCCTTGACCTACTCAGACCATTCAGTTTTGAAATTTGGTGTCCGTTCCATTTCTCAACATTCCCAGAAGTTTCTTTTATCTCCTGCAGTAACATCTCAGTGGTCTCCTTGGAGAACTTTCCTTCTTTAATCTAATCATTTTCAATTGATATCTGATGACCTGGATAACCCTGTTAACACCAACAACACTTTGCTAAGGAACTCCTTAGACTATGTTACTTCCTTGAGAATCTTGGTTCGACTTGTTCTTAAATTCTATTAGGAGAACTGGTAATAGACTGGAATGAGAGTGGTGATGAGCTGGTACTCAAGAAGATAGCCTTGTTTTGGACAATCACTTTTCTTTATACCATTCAGATTTGCCATTTTAAATCTGCATATCTTTCCAGACAAACTACTGAGACAGCTAACTTATATGGCAACACTATTCCAAGTGGCTAATCACCTTTCTAATCTACAGTGTGTTTGACATCCAAACATTTCTTTCTTGTAAAGGATGAGAATTGGCTGCTCATTATTTTTCTGCAAAAATGTCTTCCATCATATATCTTTACAATTTCCATGACATTCCTGTTCTCCAGTTGGTCACTACAAGATTTTTTTTTTTACTCTGGGAAGAGTTTGCAATTCCTGACATTGATGAACTGCATGCCCTTATCAACAATATGAGTCTTACCACATGCTGTTTGGATCCATGTTCTTCTAGTCTTGCGGATGCATCCCTAGCAGCTATTAGACCGCTGATATAGCAGATCACTAGCACCCCTCTTAGGTCTTTCCCTCCTATTTAAAGGAGGCCTTGCTCAGCTCATCCTTATAAAGATTGGATGAGATTCTGATATTCTTGACAACTATTATCCCATCTTGTATCTTTCATTTCTTAGTAAGATTTTAGAGAAAGTGGTTGTCAGCTGGATGCCTATTTGAGTAATCAGGCCTTCCTTGATCAGTTCCAGTCAGCATTTAGAACCAGACAAATTACCAAGACCATTCTCATTAGCATTTTTAATGATCTCCTAGTTATGAGAGATCATTGTCACGATTCAGTTTTGGTCCTACTTGAGTTCTCATTTGCATTTAACTTGGTGATTCATGACATTCTTTTAGACTGAATGCAGCCTTACTATGGTACTCCAGGATCAGTTCTTAAATGATATTCCTCCTATCTATCATATTGTACCAAGGGGAGATTTCAGGAGTTTGTTCCTCTTCCCTCCAATATGTAGTTTGTGGGATACCACAGGGCTCCATTCTTGGTTGACTACGGTTTATGATCTACCTTCTGCTGTTAGGAGATATTATTTAACAGAGGTTTGGTCTACTGATTCCTTGATGGCCCTTTCTCCCCTTTCATATGATCTGGAACATATCCACAAATCGATAGTTAGTAACAGCGTTAAAGTCAACACCTGTAAGATTGTAGCATTATTAGTTCATGCTGCTTTGCAGGACTTTCCTGTCTATTTTGTCATCAGATTTTTTTTAATCATGGTGACAGACTTAAATTTGTGTCAAAAATATATGATCTTGGTGTGATTTTTTATGAAGGACACATTTCAGCAGTTGTCAAATCATCATGTTTCCATCTACAGAACATCAGCCTTATCAAGTACCTTATTCTTCCCAGTGCCTTTCCTTCTGTAGTTCATACTCTGGTTTCCTAACATTTGGATTAGTAATTCCCTTTAGGTTGGTCTTCTTGACTGGGAGTTTGCTAGATCATAACTGGTTCATAGCTCTGTAGCTCTCTTAGTCATAGGGGCATCTAGATATTACCTTATTACCCCTACTTGGCAGGGCGTCCACTGGCTACCTGTAAAGCAGTGTAACATCTATAATAATCTTATCTTGCCCTTCATGACCTGGGCCCACCGAACCTAAAAAAAACATTTACATCAGTAAAATCCAAGTCACACACTGAGCTTCAGCTCCCGCGCATCCTTTTGGTTTCTTGTTACAATCTTGACTCTTCTGATATTTTTCAGTTACCAAGGACCTTCTTCCTGTTTGCTTCCAGGAAGCAACTGCGTTAGCTAGATTTAAAAGTGGTCTGAAAGCACATTTATTTGATTTAGTTTATAATTAGTGACGGTGATTTTTAAACACCTTTATTAACTTATCACTTGAGACATAGGGAAAACATACATTAGCAGAAAAGAAAAATCACATTACACATTTTTCCATTTACATACATAATACATCCCATATCTTTTCTTTCTATGTAACCATCATCAGCCCAACATTACATAAATTGCCGAGTTTGCTGTCTACCTGAGGAAAAATTCTTTGAAGTCTGCTTGGGGATTAAAAGATCTATGCACACATTTCTAAGGAAAGACTTCAAAGCTTTTGGACTTTGTTGCTTCAAGGAGACCACTGAGATATTCTTGCAGGAGACAAGAGAAACTTCTAGGAGCCATAGATATATCCTCCAACTGTTTTCTTACAATTTGCTTTTCCAGTCTCTCTTCCTACTCTTTTCTAACCTCCTCTGATTGATTCTTATAGTTTATTGTGGAGTATTTTATATGCATCATTAGCAGACCGGACTTCCGCTGTGGCGACCCCTAACCGGGAAAAGCCAAAAGAAGAACTAATTACCCTCTTTTTAATATCAGCATCTGTTCTAGATCCAGCTAAAAACTCTATCAGAGCAGGTCTCTCATTTAAGATTCCTCTGTCCCTTTCTCTTTTCCTATAATCTGACGTCAATCTCTGGTAAAGAAGGTGGTCTCTAGCCAGTAGTCTAAATGCCTTATTGGCCTCATCCAGCTCTATTACCTTTCCTGCTCTAGTTATTTGCTTCCAATACCTTGGCACCTTTGCCGGTTTTCTCCAATAAATTCCTGCCCCCATTGCCTACTTTCTGTACCTCTACTTGCAGTCATTCCTACTGACAAAATCTCCTTTCTCCATTCCATGTTGCCTTAGTTCTTAGGATACTTTCTGCTCCTTTATAAATATAATACTCTGTATGGGTGATATTATTCTCATTAAGGATCCAAATTCAAAATCCCAATGTATCCTTATTTCTTGACCTTCCCCTTTGCTTCATCATAATTTTCCATTTTGAATTATAACTTTCTGCCTGTGTTATGTATATGAGCCATAACTGTGTAGCTCCAAAAATATCCCCTCAAATCACATAATCCTAAACCACCTTTTTCTATTGGAAGGATCAACTTATCTCGCTTAACTCTTACCCTTTTCCCTCCCAGATAAATTCCTTAACTTTTCATTATTATTATCCACAACTTCTCCTCTGGCCGATAAAAAATATGATCAACTTGTATATAAAATGAAAGGGGCTTAAACGTTTTCACTGCTTACATCTTACTATCTATACCCATGAACAATAGCTTCTAGTTTTTCAGATTTTATATTACATCCCACATATCCTTAGCTGCTATATAACAGAAACTTTTTATTACATACATCTAAACACTTCATCTTATCACGTCCCATAAATATGTGTACTGCTGAACTAACTCATGTGTGGGTACATAATTTAATTCATTCAAGCCTATAGCACCTTTTTTGTAAAATTCCAGTTGACACTCATGGCTCCTTATGGTGTCCAGACCTTTTTGGGGGTCTGGCTTCTTTAAGTGACTTACCAGCTAATATTAAGAAGTATTAAAAAGTGGGAGGAGTTATTAAAATGACACCAAGATTACTAATCTAGGATGTCCTGTAGTAGAAAAATTAAAGACGGTTTCTCACTTATTATTAATATTTTCATATTTATATTCAAATGTTGATATCAGAACTCTACATGATACTGTGGGGTAAGGTGTGAAATGTTAAGGTGGTAGAAAGCAAAATTCAATGGTAGGATTCTTTTATATCACGCTATACTGGAGATATCACTATTAGTTGTTACTAACTATAAAAATACACAGTATTTCCATATGAACTTAATACTTCAAAAAACAAGTGACTTGCAAACTGTCACATGACATCAGGTGAAACCTTACATGCTGCTGAAGAAAACTATTTTGAAATGTACACTGCAAGTTGCACACCTTGAGTGATAAGACTTATTTATATTGGTAATTATATAGTTAAGCATATGTTTCATACTTCTGTAAATATCTCAATAAATATGCACTAACAGAATAATTAGTTGTTGTCATAACAAAGTTTATGTCTAGTCAACAAAACGTTCAAAGGCTATGTCTACATTTTACAGTTTCCAAGGTACAAGTTTGCAAGTGTTTACTAGGCTAACAACCACAAGGGCCTATATAAACCTAGAAGCAAAAAAGGGACCAGCACACAACAGCAGCAAGATACAATTCCAAAAGATAATTAATTTTTTTTATGCTAAAGTCAAACCTTTATCAATGTAACTTCTTCTTAATCCAAAAACATTAGTTTACACAAACACCTTTACATCCTGGTTCTCTACTTATTTAAACCTAGCCATGCATCCCAAATTTAAGACAGGTTCTGATACCTTTGATAAGTGTAAGCATGGGCCTGGGAGATGAACCATTTACAGGTTACCCATTTGCATTAGAGACATAGGTGCCAAACCAGGGACGAATTTTGGGTTTCCCATCCAATTGCCCAAGTTGCACTTGAACTGGGTTAGGGAGGAACTCTGCTTCTCATGGATGGGGAGTCTGTTGCATTGGCAGGGTACACTCTAGGATACATACCAATATCTTCAGCAGGTCCTATTTATATCAAAGGCAACGTTTAAGTCTTTAGAATGAGTAATTCTGGTACTGTTTATTTTGAGGATATGTAGGAGGTCCATCAGAGTGGGGTCTGACAATGCCCTGTATGCCAGGCATAGATCTCCCCTCAAAAGCCTGTAAGAGACAGAATACAGGGGTAGGGCCTTGAGGCGGTCTGCATAGGATATATTACTTATGCACTGTATTCTTTTAGTGAGGAACCTCCAAGGACATTCCAGTTGTTGGATATGCCTGGTTAGGTACATACCAAAGGATGCATTTTACTCAATGATAGGTCTGATGAATGCCAACTACAATGGAATAATGACTTCCTTGGACATAGATGCCATACCTTTGTTTATAGGTTGCGCAACATAGAATGATTTCCTCACCACTGTAGACACATAATGATCAAAGGCTAGATTACTATCTGTGTGTCCTCCTAAGCCCCTGACTACTTGGGTCAACTCTAAGGGGTGTGCTGTTAGTATGACATTTACCAGCGAAGGACAACTTCCCAAAAGATACTATTATGTAATTCTTGGTATTTAGTTTTAGTCCATGGCTCTGACACCAGTTATTTGTCTGTGTCAGCCCCTCCTGGAGAACACTTGTGTCAGTGTGAGATTCAATGACAGCTGCTAATTTGCAATCATCTGCAAATTTAGTCAGCCAGAGACCACTGACATTGGCCTTGACTTATGAGAAGTAAATGCCAAAAAGGAGTGGTCCAAGGACTGATCCTTGAGGGACTCAACTTGCGACTGGCCTCTTTATAGAAGTGGACACCCCTATTCTAACTTCCTGGTCCTATCTGTGAGCCAGTTGGCTATCCACCAGGTGACATATGGGTTTGTACCTAACCTCTTGAGTTTGTCAACAATGCCCTAGTGAGATATTGTGTCAAATGCCTTGGCCATGTTAAGGTAGGCAGTGTGAACGAGTTTGCCCTCATCCATTGCTTTGGTGACCTTCTCAAAGAAATTCACCAGGTTAAGTAGGCATGATCTGCCCCTGATGAAACCAAACTGGGTTGGGTCCAGTGTGTGGAGGTTTACTATATATCTACTGATCATCTCCATGATAACTCTTTCCATTGGTTTGCATACAAGACTAGTGAGACTTATGGGTCTGCAGTTTTCAGGGTCTGTAGATGGCCCACCTTTGTGCAGAGGGATGACTGTTCCCTTTCTCCATTCATGAGGCACAAAGCCTGTTTGGAGATACAGTTAAATAGTAATTCCAGAGGCCCTGACAGGTCATGTTTCATGCTATTTAGAAGGCATCCTGGGATATTGTCTGGGACCACTGATGCAGTTTTCTTGGTCTTAGAGAGAGTATTAAGGACCTGTTTCCTAGTGATAGTAGGGGAAGTTATAGTTGATGACATTTCCTGAGGGAATGTTGATGGGGAGAGAGGAGTAAAGTTGGAGCTGAATTTATTAGCCAGGAGGTTTGCTATATCTTCTGGCTCAGTACAGGTGGCTCCATTTACAATGAGCACTGCACACAATTGCATATTGCCTTTGAGGTTGCGAACATAGCTAAACAATGCTTTGTGGTTGTCCTTGGCCTGGGAGGCCAAACTTACCTCAAATTTGGCTTTGGTAGAGTTTATTTGTCCTCTGAGTTGTTTGTTTAGTTTGATGAAAGTGCTTTTATCCTTCTGGGAGCTGCACCTCCTAATTTTTGCCATGATTTTCTTCCTCCTGTTATACATCCGACTGATTTTGTGATTCCACCAGGATGGCTTGTTTTTTGAGTTAGTTCTGTACTTCTTCCTGGTGGGTACAGCTGCCTCTATGCAGCTATTAATATGCTTGTACAGTGTTTCTGTGAACAGTCCTGCATAGGCAGAAGTGTTCTCAGGTTTAAAAAGGCTTGACATTTTGCCAGGTTCTCACTTAATAGCAGGAGGGCAGCCTTAGAATAGTTCCTGAATATTCATGGTTGAGCTGGGGGTCTAGGTTTTATTTTTACTTCAAAAGAGACCAATCTGTGGTCTGACCTTAGCAGGGAAGGCATTACAGTAGGGGGTGTGCAGCACTCTCCCATATTAGTGAGGACCAGATCCAGTATGGCTGTACCCCTAGTTGGTACATTGACTATCTGGTCCAGGGAGTTTGTGTTTACAAAATCCAGGCATCTCTGTGCATGCAGGTTTGATGTTGTATAGGATTCCCAGTTAATAATGGGGTAATTATAGTCATCCATGAATATGGTATTGGGTTGGATGGTTAGTGTTTCTAATAAGTTTAAATACATGGTATGGGTTTCCTGGGTCACAGAGGGGGACTTATAGCTTGCAAGGTAGTGGTATTGGATTTTACCTATGGTGATTTGAACATGGAGCAGCTCAACTGCATTGTCCTGTTTGACCAGCCTTGAAGTATATTTATTTTTGATGTAAATAGAGACACCTCCACCTTTAGTCTCTGCCTGTGAAATAGCTGGTCTAAATGTGTGGAAGGCATTATAACCTTTCACTGTTGGTGTGCTCTCTGCAGCTTTAAACCATGTCTCAGAGACCACACAGACATCAGCATTCTCTATGGTAAAGAGAGCTTCCAGGGAGCGGAGATTTTTTTGTTTAGGCTCCTAGCATTGAGCAGTAATACCTTTAGATTTTCTTGGTTTTGATTTGCTATGTCAGAAGTACTTTTAGTTTGGCACTGCCTAAAAATGGCACTATGGGGGGAAAACAGTGTTTTAGCTAATACTCAAAACCCTAGAGGGGGAGAGGTGCAGATGATCCCTGGCAAAGGAGCATGGTCTGGTGACCATCTCCTTCCATGCTGACAAATATTGCACCCCCTTAGAATGACACGAGAAACTAAGGCAATTATTAAAGTCAATCATCTTTTGTTCGTATTATGGCACCATCCTTGGAGAAGGTAAAATACTGCTTGATGCTAGACTTATACCAGCCTGAGAGACATATTCGTAGAGCTCTATGATGTCTCTCTTCATAGAGTCTAGGGAGGTATGTCTCGGGTCATTTACTCACACGCGGACTATGACTGAGTCATATTGGTAATTGTGGTCCAATGACCTGAGTCCATGCGTAATGTGGGGGATCCTAGCACCTAAAAAGCAACTGACCGTAACTTTCTCCTTACTCAGCCTGGTGAGAGGGACATCAGTGTGTCTCATGATGGAGTCTCCAATGACTAGAATGTTGGATTGTGTGGTGACTTGCCTTATGGGCTTAGAGGTAGAGGCTCCATGAGATATAGCTCTATGTGTTGATGTTGGTGTTGTTTTGAAAGAGTGTGTTTGGGGTTGCTGAGGGTATTTCATATGTGTACTTTGTCTAGGAGGTCTTTGTGGTTTATGAAGGTTACATGTAAGTGCCTCAGTATATGTTGGTTTATATGACTGCTTTGAATTGTGTGTGACAGGTGCAGCATGTGTACTACTGACAACCTTATTGACATTAAGAGTATTTTTATGTGAGAGCTTTGCCTCCAGTGACATTGTGTAAATACATCTCTCACATATCATATCAGATTGTTTGAGAATTAACTGGTTGTCAGTAAACATGAGGCAATTTCTACATTGTCTCAGGATGCCCATATCCACCAAGTCAGTAATGGAGATGGCAGGAAAGTTCATATTCATGGCAAAAGACCCTTTTTTATTGATTAGACTATTGGAGTGAGAATATCAATCGCTGTCAGGAGTATCTGGTTTGCAACTATGTGGACAGTGCTTGCCACTGCAAACTAGTTGTCCTGTGTACAACTAGATATTGGAGAAATTTCAATTGCGCTTTTACAGGAAAAATGTCACTCAAGGTGTCCAAGTCTGTACAGAGCACTGCCAAACACTTGAGGGGAAACTAATATCTAGACCCTGAAAATTTAAGGATGAAGTATTTAGGCAGATATTCTGAAGTTAGAAACAACTCAAGCAGTCTTTCTTTTGGCTTTTCCTGGTTAGGGGTCGCCACAGCAGAACTCCGGTCCGCTGATGACTGGCAGTGGATTTTTACGGTGCTAAGTTGCCAGTCCGACGCTCAACCTTCAAAGAAGGTGCACCCATTCACGCACGCACGCACCTACCTGCATGTCTTTAACATCACTCGACCGTAGGGAGGACATGCAGACTCCACACAGAAGGCGCTCCAGCCGAGAATTGAATGGGAGAACCTCTTGTGAAGCGACAACACTAACCGCTGCACCACCGTGGCCTGTAGAGACAAATGAAAACAAAGAATTAGCTTGTCAAGAATGATGAAAAGAGGGGAGTTGCATGAATGGCTACTACTAATGCTGGTCTCACCACAGCTTCACTCTGCTGGGATACAATACTCCTTTGCTTCTTCTCTCACCAGAAGCAAAATGTTAGCACCAAGCTCAAGAAGAGAAGCAGGCCACGGCCTGTCTGTGAACCACAGTCTTGTCCCTGATGCAAGGGTCTGTAGGCTTGCAGCCTTTTTCTGGTAGATGCCTCGAACAGCAACCAGACCAATCAGGTACATTAAGCACAGACACTCACTCTCCAGCCAGAAACAGTCAGGAATCAGTGCACTTTGCTCCTACTCTTACCAAGATCAGAATATAAGCACAGCTTCCAAACTGTCACCTATAAAGCAGTTATGGGGT
The DNA here is from genome assembly GCF_019279795.1 of Protopterus annectens. Classification (NCBI taxonomy): domain Eukaryota; kingdom Metazoa; phylum Chordata; order Ceratodontiformes; family Protopteridae; genus Protopterus; species Protopterus annectens. The sequence goes on from NC_056737.1 coordinate 1,996,122,636, forward strand.
TTTATGGGGATCAGCAGTCTCTAGGAAATAATGTAACTGCACTCCTTCTCTCACCAGGAGAAAACAGAAGCACTAATCCCAAGATGATTACCGAGAGGCAGAATGAGGTCTTTCCAGTAACTGGTGATCTTGCAATAGATGCTTAAAGGCAAGATGAAAAAAATGGTTTATCATAAACACTGCAGTGTGCACTAAGCAGTTAGATATTAAGTTTTAGCTGTACAAAAAGTTAAGTTTTAGTGGAGAGCCACTATTTTTAAAACAGCAAGACAGACTGAAAGGGGGTGGGCACTTTTGTATTCTGGTAATATGGAATACAGTAAGATGGTCAATAAATTTAAATAGTTGAAGGGGAGTGATTTCACAAAATGATAATTTTGTGCTTACTCACAGTCCTGCTTGATTTGAAGGTGAGCACTATTAAGTACTTGTAAAGGGTGGCAAGAACTTTTAAGTGTGTCTAATTAAAGGTATACATAGGTAGGGCTCTTACAGTCCATGTGATTGCTTGCATAGTATTACTCCTATGCAATTTAGATCTTGTATCCCAGCTCCAAATAATAATTTCCTTAGTTACTACTCTTTGTTAAAGTACTCTGTAAGGAATTTTTAAAATCTACTAACTCATTACATACCCCACCAAAAAATGGTGCAAATTTCTTCTCTATTCCCCATCATGTCTCCAACATTTACTATCTACCCGTTGAAAAATCCTCTTAAATTTACTTGAGGTATAAAATACTTAATGTAAACACTTCCGTGCAAAAATCCTAAGTTTTCAGGACTTTGCTGGAATCTTGGGAACCCTAAAGTTTTTTTTAACAATTTGTCGCATTCTCCTCTTCTTCCATTTTTTTTCTAACCTTTTATGATTATTACAGTTATCATGCAATATTTTATACGCCTTTTGGTTGTCATGCCGTATTTTATAAACCCTCTCAATTACTCCTTTTTTTTTTAACGGTGTCTTTTGTTTTAAACTTTACCAAAACCCCACCAAAGCTAGTCTTCTACTTAGTACTCTCCTGACCCCTTTCTTTGACTGCTTCTGTCCAAACTCCTGCTTAGTCTAATCCCACTCCATCACATTTTTCTCTCAAGTTATTACATTGGCTCCACTGGCTTACTTCTTAAAATACTATCTGCTAATTTGCAGACATAATATTCTATAAGGCTGTCAATATTCTCCTTAATGGCTTGCATCTAAAATCAGTTGTTCTTTATCTCAGACTCCCCCCACACCCCTTTGATCATCATCACCCTTTTCCACTTTGGTTTATAACTTTCTGCTTGAGACATGTATATGTGTCTTAACTGTGCAACTTTAAAGCACCCCTTCAAATCAGATAACCCTAATAACCTTGCTCCAAGAGAATAAACTTATTTAATTCTTGCACTCTTCCTCTCCCAAATAAATTAATTCAATTCTTTATTAATTTTCATTCATGCCTTCTATTTTGGTTAGTAAAATATTCCAGACTTTATTGTTGCTTTTTCCACTTAGCCTGTTCTTTGCCCAAAAAATGTCTTTGCTCCATCAGGAAAACACAGTTGTTCACATGAATCTCAGGCCTGCTCCTCAATGTCCCAAGATTTCTGGGATAAACTTTATTCCCTGCACAGGAGGCAAAAGTGAAGCATCATTTTCCACAAACACTCTGGTGTCATAACTTGTTAATTCATTTGTATTTTTCCACAGTTTTGTCAGAAGAAGCTCTTTCTATTAGGATGACTATGACTGCCATTTTCACTAATATACATCTTGGCTGCTTTTGTCATTATATACACACACACGCACAAAAACACACACACACACACACATATACATACACAAACAAATTGCCCTGAATAACAAATCCTGCTGAAGAACATTAGTCCAGTCGTTTATTTGTACTTACATAAAATTAATGCAGTCTATTCTTTAAAATTTCTCTGGTATAGCAACAAATCTCAGAATACGCAGCACACAGAGAAAATGTAACTCTACTATTCTAGAAACATTTCTTTTTTGTTTATTTCAAACTCTGATTTCTGTAGTTTTATTAGTTCATCTGAATATTTACTTAAAGCTGCTTTTTTATTTTTCTAGTCATTTGTCATTCAACTTGATACATTTTCCCAGTGTTTCACTTATTTTAATCACTGCTGAGTGCACTTAATTTATTTACTTTTCCTCTAAATTACTGGAAACCATTTTCTGCACTAAATCTAAAACCTGAACTAAATTTTGCTGAACAGTTGCAAGGTTCATCCCAACCAGAGCTCCAACTTCTCATTTTGCAGATGATTTTCTTTTACATTCTCCATCAGCTAGCATAACTTTGTTGTTGTTTTTCTTTCGGCTTTTCCTGGTTAGGGGTCGCGGTCCGCTAATGACTGGCAGTCGATTTTTATGGTGCCGAGGTGTCAGCCAAATGCCCAACCATCAACGAAGGCACGCTTATTCACGCATGTCTTTCGAACGCCATTCGACCATGGGGAGGACATGCAGACTCCACACAGAAGGTGCTCCAGCCGAGAATTGAACAGGAGAACCTCTTGCTGTGAGGTGACACTGCTACCGCTGCGCCACAGCAAGCATTACATGTTGGTTATATAACAAAAAAGTAAAGCATTCTTATTATAAAAATGGTGGCAGCCCATCTCAATTTCAAAAAAATATATATATCGCTAAATTCAGATAGAATGGTGCAAAGGTGGCATCATCTTGCCAATTTACTTAAGAAATGTTAAGAATTCTTAATATAAGATTTTTGAGACTACATATCTATGTAAATAAAGATGTATCACAGAGCCTAAATTCTGTAGGAAACTGTCACATTCAAAAACAACAGATCTTCCTGGAGTCTTTTCTAAATGTTGGTGGACTTTAAGTAGGCTCACTGACAGGCTATCAACACATTTGTGATCATCTCAAGTAATTGTGCCCACGAGTGAAAACTCCTGCATATAAACAGCATTTTGGAAATAAACCAAAAAAATATTTGCTAACCCAGTCCCTCTTGACCATTTTCAGGTTCAGCCTGGAATAGTACAGATAACTATCAAAATGAACAAGCAAATAAACAACATGCGTCAATTAACAGAATAGGCTATAAGACAGCAGACAGTATTTTGTAGGGCAAATTAACCTAACAAAACTAGGCAGTTAAACATTTGTCTTGAATTTTAAATAATATGCACCCCATATTCCCTTATAAAGGCCAACAACACTTGAGCTCTTTCCATTAATTGGAAAGGGGAAATCCCCAGTCCACCAGCAGTTTGACCTTCCAGGGAAAGCCAGACCGCCATGCACTCGTGCATGCAAAAATAAGTGTTGATCAGTGTATTTTGTAGACAAGACTGACTCCCTTTTTATTAAGCAACAGAAGGTGACATTTTTTATATTCTTTATCGTCACGTTCCTTTCCATTATTTTTCATCAAGGTTACCTAAACAGGTGCCTCTGGCCAATAACTCCTGAAAATCATTGATAATTCCTTGGGACCCTCTGGTCAAGGGAATTGAGGGGCGGGGTGGCTCAAGATCTCCTTTCTTAAGCTCACTCTCACAACAACCACACTCAGCTTATCGTAACCTACACTAGGTAAAAAAACAGTGACTGGAAGGACCTGGACATGTCCATCCCAGAGTCAACAGACTGGGGTTGAACATTAACTTCTGGAGTAGTAGATTTTGCAACCAACAGATTAAAAATTCTGACAAATTCATATTGCCTAAAAACTAACAATTTTTGTAGCAGAAGGTCCAGAACATTTACCTAAATGTTATTCCATACAGCAGAAATAGGAAAATACTTTTTTTTAATGAAGACTAGAGGAAAACAGTTTTTGTACTTACTCACTGGCATTGAGAAAAACAGCTCTTGTACTCACTTTCCTCACTTATCTAGAGGAAAATAGTTTTTTATTCAGGCATGTCCAAAGGTCAGCTCCCAGTGTTCTCCCCTGTCTATCTGATGAATCTGGGCATCTTGAGGCAATGTAGAAATTGCCTCATGTACACAGACAACCCTCTCCTCCTACCACCCAACACTACAACCTGTGAGAGATGCACTTATGTAGCCAAAGTGGAGGTAAAACTCTCTCCAACCAAGACTGAACCGGACAGTCATGAGGAGAAGGTAAACATTTGCACCACACCAC